>NW_028258173.1:1363636-1515151 GCF_053883595.1 Heterocephalus glaber | reverse complement strand
GGTCTAGCCAGCAGGCCATTCACCCCCAGCTCTTCAGCTCCAGCTGGATTCTGTGTGCTCGGTCTGTTTTCTGGCTCCCTGGTCTTCACACACCGAGAAAACCAGCCTTTCTTGCCCTCTAGCCCTGACCCTGATTCTCTACTCAGCAAGCCCTTCAGTCTTACCCCTCTCAACACTCAGGTCCAGGGCTGCTTCCTATTGGAAGCCCCCTGGCCCCTCCTCTCCCAGCCAGTCACGTAAGTCCTGCCTATGTGTCTCAGAGCCCACGTTCCTATAGGACATCGTTTTGTTCCACCAGATGATGACTAACAGGAGGCCGGTGAGTGAGCTCACTGAGTAGTCCACACCTGGAAAATCATCGGCGCTCCATAAATCCAGTTGGCTGGTTAGATGGGCAGGAGATGGGTGGAGGAAGAATGGATAAAGGATAGACTGACAGGTGAATGGGTGAGTGAATAGACAGGGTGGAGGTGGATAGTTTGGTGGGTGGAGAGGGACTGAATGAAAAATGAATGGGTAGGGCCGGGGATTTAGCCCAGTGGTTCTGTCGCCTGCCTCGCAACCACAAGGACCGGACGGAGTTCGATCTCCCTTTAAAAAAAAAAAAAAAAAAAGAAAAGAAAAATGAATAGGTGGTCCACTATCACCACTCCTGTTCAATATAGTTTTGGAACCATTAGCCACAGCAATTAGACAAGAGAAAGAAAAGGAATAAAGATAGGAAAGGAAGAAGTTAAACTGTCATAGGCCAGGGATTTAGCTCAGTGGTTCCGGCACCTCCCTTGCAAGCACAAGGTCCCAAGTTCAATCCCCGGTACAAAAAAAAAAAAAGTTAAACTGTCATTATTTGCTGATGATGTGATACTCTACATAGAAGACCCAAAAAACTTCTAGACTTAATTGACAGATTCAGTAGAGTAGCTGGATATAAGGTCAACACTCAAAAATCAATCAATAGCCTTCTGGTACACAAATAACAGACTCACTGAGAGAGAAATTAGGGAAACAATCCCTTTCACAATAGCACCCCCCAAAAAGAAATATCTAGGAATCAATCTAATGAAGGAAGCAAAAGACCTCTACATTGAGAACTACAGCACTCTGAAAAAAGAGATCAAAGAGGATAAAAGAAAATGGAAAGACATCCCCTGTTCCTGGGTAAGAAGAACCAAGTGAAAATGGCCATACTTCCAAAACTGCTATACAGATTCAATGCAATCCTGATTGAAATCCAAACAGCATATTTCGCAGAACTAGAGAAAACAATCCAAAAGTTCATCTGGAACCAGAAGAGACCTAGAATAGCAAAAGCAATTCTAGGCAACAGAGACATGGTTGGGGGTATCACAATTCCCAACTTGAAACTGTATTACAAAGCTACTGTGATAAAAACAGCATGGTACTGGCAAAGAAACAGACCTGAGGGGCCAGGGATTTAGCTCAGTGGTTCTGCTGCCTGCCTCGCAAGCACAAGGTCCTGAGTTCAATCCCCAGTACCAAAAAAAAAAGAAAGAAAGAAACAGACCCGAGGATCAGTGGAACAGATTAGAAGATGCAGAAACAACTCCAGACATACTTGGCTACCTCATCTTTGACAAAGGAGCCAACCATCCTCACTGGAGGAAAGATAGCCTATTTAATAAATGGTGTTGGAAAACCTGGATTTCAACCTGCCAAAGATTAAAACTGGACCCCTATCTTTCACCATGCACTAAACTAAAATCAAAGTGGATTAAAGATCTAAATATTAAAACAGAAACACTAAACTTGCTGGAAGATAAGTTAGGTAGAAGTCTCAAAGACCTTGGCATAGGAAAGGACTTTATGAACAAATCTTCAATAGCAGGGGAACTAGCACAAAGAATCAACAACTGGGATCTCATCTTATTAAAAACCTTCTGCATTGCAAGAGAAACCACAAGCAGAGCTGAGACAACCTACAATGTGGGAAAAAATTTTTACCAGCTGTTCCTCAGACAAAAGTCTACTATCTAGAATATATAAAGAACTCAAGAAAACCAGACCCCCTAAATATAAAGACCCAATTCAAAAATGGGCATCTGAAATGAACAGACATTTCTCAGACAAAGAAGTAAAAACAGCAAATAAACATATGAAAAAATGTTCAACATCACTGATCATTCGAGAGATGCAGATGAAAACAACACTGAGATTCCACCTCACCCCAGAAAGAATGGCTGCTACCATGAAACCAACCAATAACAAATCCTGGTAGGGTTGTGGGGAGAAAGGAACCCTGCTTCATTGTTGGTGGGAGTGCACACTGGTGCAACCACTGTGGAAATCAGTATGGCGATACCTCAAACAGCTGGGAGTAGAAGTCCCATTTGACCCAGCTATTCCTCTACTGGGTATCTTCCCAAAAGAATTAAAAGAATCATACTACTGTGATATATGCACACCCATGTTTATAGCGACACAGTTTGTAATAGCTAAAGCTTGGAAACAGCCCAAGTCCCCATCAACTGGAAACTGGATAAAGAGGATGTGTGTTTTTTTTAATAAAATGGAGTACTACTCAGCCATAACGAATGAGAAACTGGAGACATTTGTAGCTAAGTGGATGCACATTAAGACTAAACTCTTAAGTGAAATAAATAGGACACACATGTGTAAATACCAAATAGTTTCTCTGGTGCAAAAAACTAAAAGGGTAAATAAGAATCAAAATGTATAATTGATAATGTGAAATAAGAAAATGTCTAAAGGAGTAGGGGAAGTGGGAGGGGTAGGGGAAAGGAAAGAAGGGAAAAGAAAAAATATGAGAAAAGGAAAAACATGGAAACAAAATCTTTGTAAATAGGGAAGGGTGGAGGAGGTGAAGGGAGGGCAGGGGAATGGGGAAAAAATAAGAACCAAGATACTTACGTAAAGGTACAAGATCCCAATGAGGAACGTAACTGTATTGTATACCTAACATGTACCAATACACTTAGTGGAAAAAAATAATAAATGGGTGTCTGGGTGGGTAGAATGACAGAAGGGAGAATGGATGAATGAATAGGTAGATGGACAAATGGGTGAATAAAATGGATGGATGGATGAGTGAGTGGGTAAATAGGTGAATGAATGACCAGCAGGATGGATGGGTAAGTGGATGATAGATGAGTAGATGAATAGATCACTGGATGGGTGGATGAAAGGACATTTGTGAGTAGGTGTGTGGGTGGGTGTATTGATGGGTACGGCCAGGAGGAAGAGGGCTAGGTAGGTAAACGGACAAATGGTGGATAAATATGCATGCATATGGGTGGGCAGACGGATGGATGGATGGGTGGATGGATGGATGGATAAGTGGGTAGGTGGATGGCTATGATCTGGACTAAGGTCCTCTCTAGGTGGAAACTTAAATCCTAATCCTGTTAGTTTCATTCTGCTGGGTCTTATATCAAACAAATGCTTCCAGTCACTTTTTGGCAACAGAAAGTGGTCCTACTCTCTTCATCAAAAAGGTGGAGGTTGAGCCGGGGATTTAGCTCAGTGGTTCTGCCGCCTGCCTCACAAGAGCAAGATCCCGAGTTCGATCCCCGGTACCAAAAAAAAAAATGGTTGAGGTTGGAAGGATGATGGGATCTCAGAGATGACATGAGTGGTTGAAGGTGGAGCTCGAGAAGCAGGAACTTCTGTGGAGAGAAGCGGAAGGAGCATCATCTGTCTTTTGGCAGTCAGAGCCTGGCAAGGGGCATAGCTCATCAGCCTCACAGCCAGCATTCTGCCCAACCTGTCACCTGGTGACTTGGTTAGGAGCCAGTGCCCAGAACCATGGAAAGCCCACTGGCTAAGTTCTGGGTTACAGTGTGTCCTGGCTACCAGGGAACAAGCAGAGGCCGCACTGGGGTCTCTCATCAGGCCACCCCCCACCATGAAGGCCCCCATGTTTGCATCCCCACGCCTCAGGGCGCCTGAGCAGGGCATAGTATTCACCTTCCTCTTAGAGCCGCTGCTCCTGGGCCCTGATACCTTCATGTGCCTGGCCCAGAATTGAGAGACTGGTGCATCCAGGTTCCCTAAGCATGGGACCAGCTTCTTCAGGAGCCGCCAGGCCCTGGGGAGAAGGGGCTGGGGATGGCATCTCATCTGTCTGGTGCAATGCTATGACCCCTGTTAGCACTTGAGTACGTGACAAAGCCTCACAGAGCTGCTGGGAACGCATGGGGGACCCACACCCTAGCCTCCCAGAATTCCATCTTTGAGGGACTGGGGCAGCCCTGGGAGAGGTGGGGCCAGGGGCAAGGGCTGCGTGAAGCTGAGCTGCTCTCACTCGGAATGTCAACCGAAAGTTTTCCAAATACGCTCCGTACCCCTTCGGAGAGAAGACTAGAATCCACTCATTGTCCACCAGATTGTCCTTATTTCAAAAGATGGCTTGGGGACTGCAGGCTCCTGACCACTCATTTCTCCAGCAGAGGGGGACATTAGGGTCTTCTTATCTCCCCTCTCCCACAGGTGTGATAGGAGGACTTGGCTACAGCAGCAGGAAAGAACTCTGAGCACAAGAAACAGAAGTCTCCAGGGAGTCACTCTGTCCCCGTCCGCAGCTGCCCTCCAGCATGGCTGAGATGCAGCTCTGAGACCTCTGGGTCCCACATCACACTCTGCAGGTGACAGGGAGCTGAGGTCAGGTGCAGCCAAGAAACTCAGGCATCCCGTGTGGAAGCCTCTCCATAGAAAACCAGCGGTGAAGCCACGCCCGACGGCTGCCATGTCCCCACCTCACGAAGGCCAGCTTGGGCTCGGGCGGTCAGTGGCGGCCCTGGAAGAAGCCAGAGGGCGGGAATCCCTGGAGGAGAGCGGGGGGCCAGAGCAAGGCTTGTGAACAAAGACCAGGTGAGGACATAAATCAGCCGCCCGATCACATTTCCTGCCCTGAAAGCTCCTGTAAAACACGGGAGAAAATTGACCTGTCAGGGGGATAGATGGGCAGCGATAGTGGCTACCCGCGGGGGGCAACCTCCCCTCCAGCCTTGGGGACCCCCTGCACAAAGCATCGCTGCCTTGCCCAGGCTGGGCTCCTGCTGCCCAGACAGCCCCAAGGGGAAGCCAGGCAGGGGAGACATGGCCACCTGGAGGGCTTGGCTGCTCGCCCCCAGCCCTCCACACACCCCTGACAAACAGGGCCCAGCTGCCTGAGCCCAGCAGGCCATAAAACGGATGGAGACCAGGGACGGAGTCAGTAGACAGCTAGAGTGCCTTTTAAAACATGTAATCTCTTTTTATTTCCTCTCCTCAGCCCTGTCTCCTCCCTCTAGACAGTAACCTCCCCGTCTCCCTCCCTCTTCCTGTGTAGCACCCAGCTGTCAGTGACCTTGGTGCCCAGACCTCCGTGTGGGCGGCTGGAGCCATCAAGAACGCCCTCCTCACCTTGAGGAACTCTGAGCTCTCGAGCTGGTCTGAGGGGGTGGGGAGGGGAGGGACACAGAGTCCACTCAGCAGGCTGCAGCGGTGGTGGCTGGGAACCACCTCCCAAGGTGACAAACCACCCCCAGCTCCCCCAGCACTGGGGCCCTGAGACTCCAGTTGGGGCCCCTGTGGCTGCCCACCTGAGCCAAAGGACATGTCTCAGGACAGTGGAGGGGGAGGCCTCCAACCTGGGCTAGGACCTCATCTCTGCCTACGCATCCTGCCGGCCCTTTGGCTCTGAGGTTAGAGCCACTGCCTGTCCCCAGGCAGGGGGGCTCCCAGAAGTCACCAGCAGAGCCATCAGAGAGCCTCGCCCTGGGGCCAGGGCCTGGCCTGGCAGAGCACACCTGTGTCCCTGACAACCTCCTGGGGTCTTGGTGCTGCCCCAGCTGTGACTGCCCAGCTGGTCCCTCCAGCCACAAGGCTGCGGCTCTGGCTTCCTGTCTAGGGGCCATACAGGCAAGAGAAGCAGAGAGAGGGCCTGGACCCACCAGCCTGTAGCCTCCCAGGGGAGCAGTGATCAAGAGAAGCTGCCCTTTGGGGATGGGTCTGAAAAGGTACAAAGTCCCCATCATTCAGCAGTGAGGTGCCCAAGCTTTGGGGGCCAGAGGAAGGGCAGGGGCTGCGGTTCCAGGCAGTTCTGGGTGGCCCAGAGCAGCAGCACATGGAGTCTGTGTGGCTGGAGGGAGGGTCAGCGTGGCAAGCTACTGGCAAGGCCTCCACAGGGAGATGGTCCGCAGGCCCAGGCCCCTCTGGACAGCTATGTAGGCAGCATGGGTAAAGGGGGTGCAGAGTGGTGGAGGTTTGGGGTAAGAATGACAAGAGTTGGAGAGATTCCCAGAGATAGAGACACAAGAGGCCAAGGGGCCACAGAGGCGGGTCAGAGCTGAGAAGCAAGTTGGCAGCTATGTGCTGCTGAACCAGGCAGCTGAGTCTCAGGAGGTCATGGCCACCCTTCAAATGAAAAGCTCCCCCAGCCCTGCAGGTGGACAGAGGTTCTTCCCAGTGCCCCGGAGGTGGTAGCCCTGAGCTCCTCCCTTCTCCCTCTTCCAAACCCCTTGAGCTCAAAGAGTTCCAACAGGGAGAGATGAGGGTCTGCAGCCCTGAGTGCTAGGCTCTCTTAGGAGCCAAGTGCATCACCCTTTCTGTCCCATGTCTCCAGGCCTCCAAAACCAGGCTTGAATGGCTGTCCTTGGGTCCGGCTGGTCGGGGGAGGAGCCCGAGCCCAGCACTGACACAACCACCTGTCTTGAGGCCTTCCCCTTCAACCCTCCCAAACAGCAGCCTCAGCACCCAGCAAGAAGCCACCTGCAGGCAAGGGCAGCCTCGTGGCCTGACAGAGAGTAGGTAGCTGGTGATGATACATAAAAGGGAGTGAGGACACACAGGGCTCCTGTCCCAGGGAGGTGAGGTCCAAACCCCTCAGAGGGGACTTCCCAGGCCCTCGGACTGTGGTACCCTGGGGATAAGGGGCAGCCACCTGTCATCCCTAGGGCTTGGGAGCTCAGAGGAAGCCCCTGGGGCTGCAGGACAAGGCTGTAGTGGGGTGGGAGGTGTGTGCTCTCGCTGGCCACGTAAGGCCAACAAGGCCCCCAGCTCTCCCGAGCCCAGGCTTTGCAGATCCCCCCACCCCGGCCGGCCCCGCGTGCATGTGCGCACAGCTGCCCCAGGGGGGGTCTCTGGGGCCCCGGGAATGGCCAGGTCTCCCGGATTTCCGGCATCAGACTCCCCATTCTCCTGGAATCTTCCCCTCCCAGCCTCACCTCGGGGGACACCGCCGGGGGCTGGTGGTGGGCAGCAGAAATCGCTGTAGCTCTTTATCTAGGAATGAACACAGAAGCAGGGCTGAGGGTGTACTCAGGCTGGGGTGGGGGGCTGTGCAACTCCAGGGCGCTTGTGGGGGCAACAATGTGTTGTAGACCTAGAGCCCACACAGTAGCCCGCCGAGCCTCCATCAGGGTCCAGGTGCAGCTCAGAGCGGACTCCTTTTTGGTTTCTATCCTTCTTCCGGCCCCCATCCCTCTCTCCCTCAGCCTCACCGGTAGGAGGCCCCTCAGGAGGCTGCAAGGAGGTCCCAGGGGCCAGGCCGCAGCCCCACGCGGCTCAGCCCTCCTCCCCAGCCTGTCCTGAGCCAGTCCTCCGACTGTCTCAGCGTGATGCCCATCGGCAGAGCAGCACAGATCTTTCCTGTTTTAGGGTTTAACCCTTCAACCTGCCAGCCCTGGGCCTGGCTTGTGCTCAGGGTCACTGCCCACCCCTACCTGTCTGCCTAGTCCACACCTTCAGTCCTCCACACCTGTCCCGCTGGCTGAGAACCCCCAGGCATCTGTCTGACAGCCCCCCTCTACCCACTTCCCACTCTGTCCCAGCTCCTCCCCTTCTCCGTGGCTCCCCCTGAGCTCCATATTAAGCACTCGCTCCCCTGCGGCCCAGGCACAGTCTTATGTAGGGCAGGCCTCAGCTCCCCTAGGGCCAGCTGACACCGAAAAGCTGGTTTCAGCCACTGACCTGCAGGGCAGGCACATCGTAAGACCCAGTCAGAGACCACAAGAGGAGCCTGAGACTGCAGGGCCCACACGCGCTCTGACCAAGTCTGAGAGCCCTCATGCTTGGACAAACGACTCATGCCCAGTGCCACCCAGGACCATTGATTTCCAGGGGGTGCTTGGCCTTCGAAGGAGCGTAGGAAGAACAGAATGTGTTCCCATTTGATCTCTATTTCAGGTGTCTTTTTTAAAATGCAAGTTTATTTTTCCATTTCTTAAAAAAAAATTAAGTTTTCTAACTTGAACGAGACAAAGAAAAACCTCAGTTAGGGACTCCCAGGTGGGCTGGCATTTGCAGGACCAACCATGGCCAGGAGCAGCACAGCTATGACCGTGTGAGGGGACCCCGGGACAGCAGCCTCCAGCCCATCCGCTCCGAGCCCTGAGGCTCGACCCTGAGACACATTTGGGGGTGGCCCCACAGGGCTGG
Organism: Heterocephalus glaber; assembly: GCF_053883595.1. NCBI lineage: Eukaryota > Metazoa > Chordata > Mammalia > Rodentia > Bathyergidae > Heterocephalus > Heterocephalus glaber. The sequence continues at coordinate 1,506,754 of NW_028258173.1, read as the reverse complement.
ACAAGGCGGCCTAGAGCCTGCTCTTCCCAAACACACCTCTCTCTCCCACAAAATAATTTAATGCAACTTAATGGCTTGAAGTTGATGTAAAAATTACAGACATGTGCGGGTGGGGTGGGGTGGGGGCCTCGTAAGAAATCCTTTTGAAAATATAATTGAGTTAATGGAGCCATAACTGCGTCTCATTTTGGGGGTAATTGGCCCGCTTTTTGTCACCCTGTCCATTTACATACTCCTGTTTTCTTTTTGCGATTGATTTTTTCTTTATAAAGTGGGCCACTTTACTGCAATTTTTAAAGCCCCAGTGATGAATAAAACCTCATCTTCCCGCTCATTAAGACACTAGAATTAGCTAGGCTCAGGGCCCCTCCAGTCAATTTGCTTAACAATCCCAGGCTGCGGGTGTTTGGGCTGAGAGGAGCCTGCGGCAGCGAGAGGGTTGGCTCCGGCGGTGGGTCCTGGACGGGGTCCACCTCCAGGGACAGAAAGTGAGGATGGAAGGCTGCCAGGAATCCCCTGCCTGCCCCCGCCCTGGCAGCAGGCCCCGAGACCTTGACCTTGGGACGCCCTCCGCTCCCAGTCTTCCTCCCTCGCTGAAGCCTCCGTCCTTGGACTCTCCGCCCTCAGCCCGTCTTATTGAGGCTGTAATTCAGAGGCCCCACCCACCTGCCTTTGACTGCAGATCAAGGTCACGCTTCCGTTAGAAAATATTTTTAAATTATAAAATTCATACACACAGCGAGCAAATGAATCCAATACCACAATGGGATGTAAAGCAAAAAGCAGTTCCATGAAGGGCAACTTGCTCCACCTCCCAGGCATTTTTCTGCTCAAAGGAAGGTGGGTACCATGCAGGTGTTCTTTAAAAGCCTAATCCTACCCTCCCTGCCCCTTGCACCCTGGCTCTTTGTTGTGTTCAGTTGTATTCAATATTATCACGAGGACAGCCTCCACAATGGCAGTGTGGATTCACCTTTCCCGACTCCATAATATTCCCAGGCATGTCCGCACCACGGTGTGTTGAGAATAATCATCAGTCTGGGCTTGAGGAAGCTGAGGGGTTTCGCAGACCTGGGGGTTTCAGTGCTGACACCAGGACAGACTGTCCCTGGCAAGCTGGGACAATGGGTCAGTGCTGCAGTTTGAGTCTGGAGTGCTCCTGGTTGCCCGTGTATTAACAGCTTGGTCCTCAGTCTGTGGCTCTGTTGGGAAGGTGTGGAGCCTTACGAGGTGGGGCTCTGGGAGGAAGCTAGATCCTCGCAGCTGCCCTTGAAGGGGACATGGGGACCCTGGGCCCTTCCTCTCTCTTTGGCTCCCTCACTGCCTTGAGGTGAACAGCCTTCTTCCACCATGACCTCCTGCCCTGATGTACTGGGCTATAATAGGACCAAAGCAGCAGGGCCAAAGGACCATGGACTAAAACCTCTGAAACCGTGAGCCAGAACAAAATATTCCTCCTTATAAGTTGATTATCTGTTATTTTGTCACAGCAACAGAAAGCTAACTAACAGCTCGTGTGTATTTAGCCAGCATCCCACTGTTAGACATTTGCTTTGCTTCTGTTTTTTCAACCTACCAAATATTCCTGCAAAAGACATCTCTGTTCACATCTCTATGCTGTGTAAGTGTGCGTGTGTTTGTGTGTGTGTGTGGCTGGGGATTGAGTCCAGGGCCTTATGCATGGTCGGCAAGCCCAACTCTGTGCCTTTATTGCAAGTTTGTGTCTGGAGGATGAGTCCTAGAAGACAAATTGCCAGATTAAAAGGTATGCATATTGCAAATGTTAATTGATATTGCAAAATTGCCCAGGAGCATGCCAAAACACACACGCCTCCTGCCCAGGGATGAGGGTCTACTTCCCTCCTTAGTTGGCAGAGCTGAGTATTATCAGTCATTTTAGGTGACAAATAGAATCTTGGTTTTGAAAAAATTTTAATTAGCTTTATTGAGATAGATATACTTTAAGTCAAAAAAGAATACCCATTTTAAGTGTTCAGGAGGATAACACTTAATCTGACAAATACACACAGTTGAGGATCACTACAATCGAGGCGCAGAGCAGGGCTGGGGTCAGGTCACGTCAGAGCATGTGCTTGGCATGCACAAGCCCCTGGGTTCCATCCCCAGCACCCAAAAGGCCCCTCAGGCCCTGTCTCAATCAGCATCCACACACCCTCAGTCCAAGCAACCACAGATCTGCCTTCTAGCACTGAGGTTAGTTTTGCCTTTTCTAGAATGTCATAGAAATGGAATTATCCGGAACGCACTGGTTTCCCCGAGTTCACACAATGACCCTGAGATCCGGTTGTGTTGGCACCCCATGTGTCAAGGCCCACGCTCTGTGGTGCTGTCCCACTCCATGGCCCAGATAGACTACATTTGTATTGTTCACCTATAGTTGGACGTTTGAGTTGTCTCCAATTGGGGGCTACTGATGCACAAAGCTGTCAGGAACATTTGAGTGTAGGGCTTTAGGCAATGTATGTTTTCATTCATTTCTGGAGGAACACCTGGGAGTGGAACAGCTGGGTCACAGAGGTATATATTTAATGTTTTCTGACATTGCCAAACCACTTTCCAAACCAGCTGTATTGTTTCACATTCCCACCTGCAGTATACAAGCATTCTGGCTCCTCCACACCCTCACTGGCACCCGAGAGTGTCTGCCTTTTAAATTTTAGTCACACTGGAAGGTACGTAGTGGTATCTCACTTGCATTTCCCTGGTCAGTGCATCGTCTTTTGGGGAGAAGGGGATGAACCCATGGTCTTGACATGATAGGCAAGTACTCCACCACTGAGCTACCCCCCAGCCTTTTAAATTTATTTTTGCACTCAAGCCCTTTGCACTGAGCTATATCCCTGTCCCTTTTTTATTTTGAGACAGGATCTTTTTTTTTTTTGGTACCAGGGATTGAACTTGGGACCTTGTGCTTCTGAGGCAGGAAGAGGAACCACTGAGCTAAATCCCCGGCCCTGTTTTGCTTTTTCTTAATAAATTTCATTTTATTTTATCCCATTCCCCCCTTGTTGTTTTGTTTTGTTTTAGAGACAGGGTCTCCCTATGTAACCCAGGTAAGTCTCGAACTCTTGATCTTTCTGTCTCAGCCTCCTGAGTTCTAGGATTACAGGTGGGTGCCACCAACCCTGGGCTGTGTGTAATCTTTTGACACTGGTTGATCACCATGTGTTAATCACGCAGAATTTTCAAATAGTTCAGAAAATTTCTCTTTCTGTTAGGGTTTGGGGCTTGTTATGCTTTAGGGCTGACCTGCTTTTTTTTTTTTTTTTTTAGAGCTGACCTGCTTTTAGGAGGTGGGGTCTCAGAAGAGGTGGTCACTGTGGTTGTGACCCAGAAGGTTACACTGTATCTCCTATCTTGGGTCCTCTTTTGAATTTATCTGCTTCCTGGCCTCCATGACCAGAGCAGCTTTTCCTCCACCAGGCCCTTCTGTCACGGCGTCCTGCCTTGGAGCTACCTCACTCTGAACTGTAAACGTGAGCCCAAATAAGCCTCTCTCCTTAAGTTGCAGGTATCAGGTACTGTATCTTAGTGACCAGAAAAGTGACTAAGACAAGGTTTCATCAGTTTCCTTTCATACCCAGATCCTGATGATTTCAGCCCCTATTTATCTTAGTATATGTGCTTAGGAGGCGAGCATGAGCCCCTATTTATTTTTAGGAGTTTCCAAAGGGTAGGTAAATGGATGTAACTTGAGAACATAATGTTCAGTGAAATAAATCAGACACACCAGCTCAAATATTATCTGGTTTCTCTCTTTTTTTTTTTTTTGGTACCAGGGATTGAACTTGGGTCCTTGTGCTTTCACAGCAGGAGGCAAAACCACTTAGCTAAATCCCTGGCTATTATCTGGTTTCTCTTATATGAAAGAAAAAAAAAAATATATATATATATATATATGTGTGTGTGTATATATATATAGTAAGTCCCCAACTTATGAACATTCAAGTTGTGAACTTTCACAAGTGTACTGTATAGAACTCACTTTGTTGGGTTTCGAATGAATCCGACTAAAAACCGTTCTCCAGAACAGAACTTGTTCATAAGTCAGGAATATATATATATATGGACAGATAAAGAGCAAAATAGAAGAGAGATAAATAAGAAGTAGGGAGAAGTTCATATACTTTCCCAAATTACAAATTCCATTGTTTTAAAAATATTTCAATAGGGCGGGGGATTTAGCTCAGTGGTTCCGCCACCTGCCTCGCAAGCACAAGGTCCCAAGTTCGATCCCCGGTACCAAAAGAAAAATTTTCAATATATGCTAATTGGTTTTATTTATACTATTACTTTATCTTAGTTCACTGAAAAGAAACTTTTATGTTACTATCTGTTGCTTTTTATAAGAATCTTGCTGGGGATTTAGCTCAGTGGTTTCGCCGCCTGCTGCGCAAGCACAAGGACCACAGTTCAATCCCCGGTACCAAAAAAAAAAGAATCTTTTTGGGTTTATGTCTTGTACTCTGAGTAACTTATTTGTAACTTATAATACACAGTATAATAACTGTTGTTATTCTCTTATTTGATTATGAAATTTTGTTTTATTCTTTCATTAAAAAAAAGTTTCCAAAGGGATGGAGTCACACCCAGGCTGCTACCCACTCACCCCCTGCCCACCCCGTCTCCAGCCATGTGGACAGCGGTGTAGACAGACATCACTGTCCGTGTAGGACCACGGCCACACCAGGGCCCTGTCCTGCACTGGCCAAAGTCTCCAGCCATCTGCGTGTCTGGTCCTCCTGCAGCAGCTTTGTCTGCTTATCCCTCACGGGGTTCCCATGAGGCATGGAAGCTCCAAAACACAAGCCACACAGCCAGGGCTCCCAGAAATCGGGGAGGGGAGGGGAGGTGGGGGGGCCAAATGAGCTCTTGCCTGACCAGAAGGCCCAAGGTGCCTGCTCCCCCTGGGTTCAGGAGCCTCAAGTCTGCCTCCTGCTTCCCAGGCACACAGCTGCAACCCTTGTGGCCATGTGACCTTGGGCCTAAATTATGGCTAACAGACAGTAAATGAATGTGGTGGGAAGGGGACAGTGGGGTGCTCCAGCCCCGCAGCCAGCCCGGGATGGTGGGCAGCAGAGCGCCACCCACCCTGGGCTGCTGGCCTAGAGGCAGCCCCCACCCCCACCACGAGCTGTCCCAGGTGAGCCTGCTACTCTATTCATGGCTTTCTGCACCCCACTCTGCCCCTCCCAGCCCTCGGGGTCCCTCCCCCGCTGCAGTCCTTAGGGTGCAGGACAGAGCAGTTACAGCACCTGAGAAGACAGCATTCAATGGAGTGGAGGCCGACCCTGCAGCTGCCCAGGGGCTCCTCAGCTGTGCCTCTCTGCCTCTCCCACAGTGTAGCTCCTACTCTAGGCCCGGACCTCCCAGCAACCCTTCCTGGAGCTGGAGCACCCTTTCCTGGCCTTTGTCTGCCGGAACTTTCCAGCTCTGAAGCAGGGCCTGTGGGCTTCCGATGCTTCCAAAGGCCGTTAAAGCTGCCTTCCCCGGGCAGTCAGCTCAGACCTATGTGGGTGTGGTGACACAGGGCCCTCCCCCAGAGGCCTGTCCCTCGGGTGCCTCTTGGGAGAGGGAGCCTTTCAACGCCTGCCTGCCTGCCTCCCTCGCAGTCACCACTTCCTGTCCTCTGTCATTCGCACTCCTTATGCCTGGAGTCCCCCTTAGCCCTCAATTTAGAGCCCCGTGTTGGAAGCCCTTGTGACCCTCCCCAGAACATGAGCCCTCACCCACAAGAGCCGGGCCATGGAAGGGAACTCCCTGTGAAAGCACAGACCCCGGAAAAGGGCTCTGTTCAGCTGCACATGGCCAGTGTGCTGGGGAAGTGACCAGCCCAACGGGGGGCTGCTTCTCCGGGTATAAGACGTTCTGTTTTTCTTTTTTCACTACTGGAGTTTGAACCCAGAACCTTCACACTTAGCTTCATCCCCAGCCTTTTTATTTTTTAAATTGTGAGACAGGGTCCCACTCAGTTGCCCAGGTGGTTCTTAAACTTGCCATGCTCCTGCCTCAGCCTCCCGAGTAACTGGGAAGCTGTGGTTACAGGCTGGCACCACCTGGCATCTCCATTTTTATGGCTTTACACAAAGAACCACAATGTTCATGGCTCCTGCGCCAAAGCATGTCCTGGAGCAGAGGCTGCTTGGGACAGGCTTGGTGCCAAATGACATGGGAGGTTCTGCTGACCAGGGTGCCCACAGGGGATGTGGGGCAGTTGAAGGTGAGGAGAGGAGCAGCAAATAGGGCCTGGGCCACCCAGGGTCACCTCAGCCCGCTCCAGCTCCCCAGGCCACTAATGCACATCCCCTCTGATCCTCGCCCGGTTGTCTCCAGTCTGGTGGGGGTGGGGCTCCAGCTGAAAGGACAAACATTCATTCATTCGTTCATTCCTTCATTTGTTCATTCAGTATGGGAATGAAACCCAGGGCCTCACACTCAGCTACATCCCCACCCCTTTTCTCTTTTCTTTTTTTGAGACCGAGTTTCATTATGTCACTAAAATGAATTGAACTCAGGGCTCTCACACTGAGCTACATCCTCAGCCCATTTTAATTTTTTATTTTGAAACAAGAGTTCCTAAAGTCACTGAGTTGCCCAGGCTGGGCTCAAACTTGAAATCCTCCTGCCTCAGCCTCCCAGAGTACTGGGATTTCAGGCGTGGGCCCCCAGGCTCAGCTTGAAAGGACATTTAGATGTCACCTTCCTGTGAAAGAAGAGCCCTGAGGGTGAGCCAGGGGACCATAAGGACTTAGGTCCAGTGATGGCGAACCTTTAAGAGACCAAGTGCCCAAACTGGAACCCAAAACCCACTTATTTATCCCAAAGTACCAACATTGCAATTAAACCAGACTACTGAGGTTTTAGTTTAGGAAAAACAACTCATATGTTAACATGTTTTGTCTTACAAGAAAAAAATAATACGGGTGCCATAGGTTCGCCACCGTAGGCTTAGACTGTTAGAAGCTTGCCAGGCATCTTCTTTTTCAGCCTAGGCAGAGCCATTTGGCCAAACAGCTCTGTGTGTCTGGGTGGAAGCCTTCCAGCCTGATAGTCTACTCTTTCCCCAAACCCTGAGGTTTGACAGACCCTGGGGCCCCCAACCTCCCCTGCACCAGCCTCCTCTCACAGCACCAGGCCAGGTCTAAGAGCTCTGTGTGTATTCATTCATTCAGTCCTCCCAGGAAGCCTCCATGGGAAGGTGCCATTATTAGCCCTATTTACAGACGGGGAAACTGAGCCACAAGTGTCTGAGAGTCAGTACTCCACTCTGCCAAGTGCCAGGCAGACCACAGGATGGCCCCGAACCCTGCAATTAATGCAGCTCAGCCACCAGGACCACCCAGCCAGGGCATCCTTGGAAGTATTCACCTCCCTCCAGAGTGCCCCACCCTGGGTTTCGTTTTCCAGGTAGGGTCCTACAACCCTGCAGGTCCCAGCTCCAGAGCGCCTGCTTTGGACACCCCCGCCCCCAGTGGCTCTATCTTCAGCCAGCATTAGAACCAACTAAGCCCAGTTGCAGCCCCAGCCCCCGTTCTGAAACCGGGTCTGGGAATCCGCCCACAGCCTGTGCATCCAACAAGGACTAGGTGATGCTGAGCTGTTTGTGGCCACCCTTTAAGAAGTGCTGCTCTAGGCGAAGCCCTCTGTGGTGGCAGCCAAGGCCTGTGGTCGTGGCCTGGCTCAGTCTTCTCTTCTCCAATGCTGTGGGCTCTTTAAGACACAGTCCCCAATGTGCTCACTTTGGCAGCACATATACTAAGACACAGTCCCCAAAACCCAAGACCCCCTTACGCAGACATGGAAGCCAGCACTTGGGCACAAGGGTGCTCTGGGCTGCCCGCCGCCTGGCTTCTGGGGCCCCTCCTGTCCTGTAGTTCCCAAGCCCACCCCCAAGGGCACCCTCTCCTGGCTTTCCCAGAGTTGGCTGGGAAGGCTGATTGTCCCTACTCAGCCCGGCTCTCTGACCAAGTCACATGGTCAGAGTACAGGCTGCTGTGATTGGCCAGCCTGGGCCATTTGCCCTCCCTAAGGGAAGAGGCCCTGTGATTGACAGCCTGGCCAGGAGAGAAGCTGGTAAGCAGTGCTGTCTCCTGGGCATCACATCTAGAACAAAGAAATTGTGGGGCTGGGGATTTAGCTCAGTGGTTCCACTGCCTGCTGCTCAAGTGCAAGGACCCAAGTTCGATTCCCGGTACCAAAAAAAAAAAAAAAGACAATGGGGTAGATCAAAGGAATTCTGTGCCTTCAGCCCTTTCACAATAGGCATGAGAGCCTTTCAGCTTCTCTCAGCCTCAGTTTCCCCGCTGTGCAGTAGGGCTCCACTCTGCCTGGCCACAGCTTTCCAGTCAGCGGCAGGCTCTACCCACAGGTAGCGGGAAGAGGGCCTCCGCCCCAAGCAAGCCATCTGGCTGCCAGTCTGGATCCTGGGGTGGGAGGGAGACTGGTTCCCAGGAGACTCCCTTGATGCAGAGCTGGGTTACCCCTCCCTGGCTTTCACCGTTCCCTGGGGAGAGTGGGGGTCACCTGGGGTACATTAGGTATAGGATAGTATGACAAATGCGCAGCCACCAAGTGAGATGGACAGTGAACTGGCTGGTCCTGTCCAGGTGCTTCAGGTGGGAGTGTGTGCTGCGCGCAGGTGGCACCTGCCTGAGTAGAGCAGATGTGGCCGCAGGGCTGTCCGGCCTGTCCTCCCTGGGGATCCATGTACATTTGCTTATCCCCCCACCCTGAGGGAGGCCTGGCCCCTCGGCTGGGCAGGCACCCTGCCAAGGTCCACAGGGCAGGGCAGGCATATGCATTTTCTGGTGGGAAACTGGCAAGGCCCAGCCACCTGGATACCCTGCTGAAGGGGCCCCCTTGCCCCACTGATGTGTGTTGTCCTGGTCCCAGGGCAGGGAGTCTGTGACTGCCTCACCAGGTTATACCCAGGATCTTGAGTGGCCCAGAAAGTGGGGGTGGATGGTCCTAAAGGTCTGCCCACTGCCCCACCCTGGCCCACCTGACCCAAACCCCCACAGCAGTCAGAAAGAAAGGAACCTAACAAACAGCACCTTGTGCTTGGTAAGGTTTCAGACCGTGGGTGGTTGGGGGGGACAGGCACAGCCCCAAACCCAAGGCCCAGAGTGGCCTGGCCAAGCCTACCCTCACCCTAGACTACCCAGCCTGGCACTCGGCTCCTGGGACCCATGGTGGGGCTCAGTGACCCCCAGACCATGTCACTATGCATGCATCTGTGTGTCTTCCAAGCACCCCCAGTGTCCCAGGAGGGGCTCTTCGATGCCAGCCTGTCTGTGCCCATCAAATCAGAACCATCCAGGTCCTCTGGCAGGTGAGACACAGGGCAGGGTGGACACGTTCCTCCCCAGCCCTCTAGGAAGCTGCATCAGAGAGGTCCCCGTCCAGGCACCAAAGTCAGGTCCACGTTGGCATCCTGGCACCCTGAGAGGGTTCAGGAGGGAAGGTGTGGGGTGGGCAGGCAGATTCTGGGGCTCCTCCTTGGCCAGGATGGCAGCAGAAAGGGATATGGTCAAGCCTAGGTCAGGACAAGACCATGGCAGACTCACCCGTCAGTGAGGGCAGAGCGGCTTCCACAGCCTAAGCCTTGGGCCTGAAGTCAGGCAGACTGTCCAAGATGATGGAGGCAGGAAGGACCCTGAGGTGGAGGCAGTGGATCCTCAGTGGGTCCAAGTGCGCTCCCAGAGATGATGCCAGCAAAGGAGGAGGAGAGACAAGGAGAGGCCCTGACTTGCCATGTGGGCACCGTGGACGGGGACCCACAGCCCCTCACCCACTGCCTGGCCTGTGCCCTCCATGTCCTGGCTCTCAGCCCCTGGCCCTGTGTCTCCCCCCTACTCACCTGCCCGGAGTCTCTGGGACATGAAGATCTGCTCCAGCTGGTGCAGAAAGCAGAGCAGAGGGAGCAGGACCCCAGGGGGTGGGATGGGACAGGGCTGAGTAGTGATGGTGTGCGGAGCTGCAAGAAAATCCTTTACAAAGTTGCCCCAAGGGTCTCAGCAAGCTGGGACCCATGGCAGCTGCCCACAAGGAAGGCCAGAATGAGTCGCTGGGCTCCTGCAGCAGAGGGAGCCCTCTCCAGGGGTCCCGAAGATGCCCAGGGAAGGGGTCTGCCAGTGAGGGGGCTCCAGCAGCCTGGAGAGGCAGCTCTCAGGACCTCCCTAGGTTAGGGCTGAGGAGCAGAACCAAGAGCAGCCTGGCGTCTCCTGCAGAAGCCCAGACCCACTCACCCAAGGCCTGCCCCAGAATGCACTCGGCAGGGGCTGCTTGTCCGCAGTGTGACCTGAACGTCTTCTAGAAGGGAAGGGTCCAAGCCCCCATGCTGCTAGGGCAGTGCCGCGCTCCACCCTGTGCCCCCCCACCGTACCCCTTCCACCCAGCGGCCCCCCTCCGTCGCTGGGCCCCTACCTACGCCCTTGGTGCTCTACCCCCCGCACCTCATCACACCCTGCTGCCACCCCATGGCCTGCTGCCCCAGGCCCTGCCCAGGCACAGTCTCAGAGCGGGCATGTAGGAGGTCAGGCTGTGGGGTCTGAACCCCATCTGCCCTGCCCAGGAGACGGGCGACGGTTCCAGCACCAGGCAGGTCTGGGTCCCAGTCGAAGCTGTGCTCAGGCCTTGTACCACTCAGACAGACCCTGCACCCTGCACCTCTGGGGGTCAGGGGCAGCAGGGAGTGAGATTCCTTGAATCTCTGGGGACTGGATGGGGAGTGGGCAGGAGAGGCCTCAGCCAGCCTGCCCCAGTGTTACCTGGGACAGACCCCCTCCTGGAGGGGAAGGAAGCTGGGAGACTTCCTGGGGGCAGAGTCAGGCACGGGCTGAGACAGCTGTCTCCCTGCTGGGTGACTCCCCGGCCACACGGTCCCGCTGAGTCCCCCGGGCCACCTCTTCCCACCTGCCCTGGGAAATCTCCCAGCAGCTGTTTTCTGGAACAACTGGAGGCTGAGGTCACCGGGAGGCCAGAAGGGGACAGGAGGGGGTGTAGGCTGGGAGGAGAGCCACCCCCTCTCGCCTGCCCCGCCCCGAGGGTAGGGGCCCCCCAGCGGGCACAGGAGCCGCAGAGGGCGGGAGAGTACAGCCCAGGGCCAGCCGCCAGCACAGCCGCCAGCAATGTGGTTTCAATCTAATTGTCCCAAAATGTTGTTACAACACAAACCACGTGCCATCCACTCACCTGCAAATAATCAGCAGCAAAGCTACCGAATAAATCGGTTCCACACCCGGGGCCAGACGGCCCCACACAACAACCCCGGGCACTCAGGTTGGCCAGAGACAGGCGGCTGCTGCCGAGGTCTGCTTCATGTCCCCACAGGACACAGGGGACAGAGGGACTCTCCTCTCTGGGCAACGCCCAACCCACCCTGGGACGGTGGGGGTGAGGCTGCCCTTCACGGCTTGGCCAGCCAGGCCTGAGAGGGTCAGTCAGGGAGCTGGGGACCATGCTTCGCTTCCTGAATCCTGGTTGGCCGAGGTCTGTGCAGAGTCTGACGGCCCAGCAGGTCCCCACTGTCTCCCTCCACCCTGACCACTGCCTTCTAGTACAGTGGTGTTGGGGTTTCCTGTCCCCTGCAGGAACAGCAAGACAGGCCACCAAGTCCTTTTTTTTTCGGTACCGGGGATCGAACTCGGGTCCTTGCGCTTGTGCAGCAGGCAGCAAAACCACTGAGCTAAATCCCTGGCAAAACTCACCATTTTTAACATATTTTTTTTTTTTGGCACCGGAGATCAAACTTGGGTCCTTGCACTTGCGAAGCAGGCGGTGGAACCACTGAGCTAAATCCCTGGCCCCACCAAGTCCTTTTGATAAACAGGACCGGAGTGACAAGTAAGATAAGGATGTCCCCGACTCGGCTAAAGAGGAAACAGGCTCAGGGGATCCCAGGGGTCCAGGCCCAGTGCTGGCAGGCCGGGCCCTTCAACGTGAGGTCCCTGGCCAGCATGCTGCCACTGAAGGCCGTTTGGGTTGCACACAGGCCCTCCTAAGGGGCAGGGATAGCAGAGGATGACCAAGGAGCCTGAGAGTCACAGGCAGCTGCCCCTGCTCTGACAGCCTGGGAGCCCCGCAGCAGCCCAGGGTCTGGTCTTGAGGACAGTGGGTACATCAGGCAGGCCTCCAATATGCTCACACGCTGATCCCTGTGGGTGGCTGCTTCCCACCAAGACTCAGGGTCCTTGGAAGGACACAGCCCACCAGCCTTCAGGGCAGCTGTGCCTGTGGCCTGACCCTGGACCCAGAGGGTCCACAGCAACAGCCTTCGCTGTGCAGCAGGAGCTGGAACCCCAGGCCCCAGAGAGTGACGGTGTCCAGCCCTCACCCTGCAGTGCAGCCGAGTTCTGGGTCCAGCATCGAGGCATCGGCAGGGCTGGTTCATGCTGGAACTGTCAGGGACTCTGTAACTCCACATCCCAGCTCCGGGAGTTACTAGGGATCCTTGGGATTCATGGGATTCTGGTGACACTGCCCCATCTCCATCTCTGTTTTCCCACAGCCGTCCTCCCCGACATGTACCCCCTCCCCAGCCCTCCCTCCCTCCCTCCTCTCCTCTGTAAGGACACTTTTGCTTCAAGGTAGAGCCCACCCTCATCCAGGATGACCTCACCTTTAAGTGAGGCCCAGAGATGCTAAGCAGCCTGCTGAAAGGCTGCACAGTGAGGAAATGGCCGATTCAATCGACCTGCTAGATTAAAACCTGAAAAGTAACAATAGCTGTCTGAAAAAACGGGTGTGAAATGCCAGGCAGACAGGAAAGCAATGTCTCCAAGTGCACCTGGAGCCTGTGTCTGGGGTCTGCATGTGGAGAAGACGACTCCTCAAGCAGACTGAGAGGCCTGCAGACTCTGGCCTGGAAAGGCTTCAGGATCCAGCGCCACACCACAGGTGGGGACAGAGGACTACTCGGGCTCACACTCTGGGGAGCAGCCCACACTGGGGACCAGGACAAGCTCAAGCCCGGGCCGTGCTGTAGGCCACACAGCCAGCACCGTGCCAGACCCAGGGCTGCCTGGAGAGGCTCCCCGGGCGGGGGCAGGATAAGAGGGGACTGTGGGCTGACCGAGTGCCCGCGACTCACAGCCACGGCAGTTAGTCTTGCAGCACGCGGGGTGTCCGTGTGAGGAAGCACAGACACCCCAGACTCTGTGTGTGCTGCAGGCCTCGCCACATGTGGACTAAGAAGCAAAGTGGACAGAATCGCTCTTTATCTCCTGACCTAGTGGGGAGCAGCCAAAGGAATCCCTGGGACCCCAACCCTCAGAAGGGCCTTTTCTCTAAAAACAAAAAAGCCCTTTTTATGTTTTGTGGTAAAATATATATAGCATAAAACCACCCATCTGAACCATTTTCAAGTGAACACCCGTCACCCCATCCCTCTCCGGGACTGCATCACCCTAAAGAGAGTATCTGTGCTCACCGAGCAGTGGCTCCTTGTACCCCCATCAGTCCCTGGCAACCTTGAATCTACTCCCTGTCTCTGTGTATTCACCTTTTCTAGATAGTCCTCACCCGTGGAATCTTACGGTATTTGCACTTTGTTTGCTTGTTTATGTTCGGGTCTGAACTCTTCCACTTGGAATGTCCTCAAGGTCATGCCCATTGCAGCCTGGGTCAGAATGTCCTTCCTTCTGAAGGCTGGGTACTATTTTAGATATTTACTCATCTGCTCATCCTATGAATGGCACTTGGGCAATGTCACCAGTGGCCTGGTTTTATGAACAAAAACCATGTGAACCCCGATGGTGGACCAGGACTCAGTTCTGGGTGTATACACAGGAGCAGGTTGCTGAGTCAGAGGAGGATTCTGTATTCACTTTCTCAAGGAGCCACAAAACCCTGCTTCCTTTGTCAACCCAGGTTGCTTTTATTTTCATTCATTCCTTCGTTCATTCATTCAGAGATCTGTGCATACTAGAGAAGTCCTCTACTCTGGAGCCACATTCCCAGCCTGGTCCAGACTTTAATCTTTGACGGGAGACTGTTGCCCCCCACCAAGGGATCTGTGACGTGTGCAGGCTCCGGAGGCTGGGCAGCAGGGTGCTCTGAGGGTCTGCCAACCCGTACCACTGAGTCTCAGCTCTGCCCCCCCAAGCTGTGGGGCCTCGGCAGCTGGCTCCATCACTCTGTGCCTCAGTTTCCTCACCCAGGACAGCATCCAGCTCTCAAGAGGCAGACAGGGCCAGTCCCAGCATGTAACAGTGCTCAGTAAATGTCAGCCCTCACTGCCCACTGCCCGGCCCAGTGAGAAGAGGGCCACAGGGTGGCCACCTGGTTTCTTTCACAGAGGGACAAATCCTCGCCCTGGTGAGTCTTGGCACTTTGCCCCAGCTCATTCTCTGAACACCCCCCAGGGCCTCCAGGGCTGGGCTGCAGGAAGCAGCTGCTGTGGGAGGGAGAGGTGTCAGAGGTGGACAAGGGAGGGCAGAGGACACCCTGTGTCCCTCCAAGGCGGATAGGGTCGGCCGAGGCTCCCTGCCTCCACCCTGCAGACAGTTGGCGCAGGTAGCTGGGTAGAGTTCTCTCCGCCACACCAGGAACACCTGGCTTGGAGGCCACCCTGGGGGCCCCAGCTGGGACCCTGAGGTTCCTGGGAGCCAGGCAGGCTCTCTATAGCAGGAAGGCACCTGGATGAGCAAACTGGGGTGCAGAAAGAGGGCGCTCTTGGGGACCCTGCCACTGCCTGGCCTTACACTGGGAGGAGGCACTGGAATGAGGAAGGGCTGGAGATGAGAAGGTGCATGTGCTGGCCCATTCCAGGGGAGCTGTGGGCCAGTGTGGGGCTGGAGGGAGCCCATTCACCGTCCCACTTGCCCTGCACACTGTCCCCAGGGGAGTGGGATCCCAGGTTGCCTGGCAAAGCCACTTCAGGGGGCCAGGCCTGTCGAAGGTGGGGCGAGGGTCTCTGGACCTACTCAAGGCCACAGACTGGGGCTGCCCCTTGTGATATCCCCTTCCCGGGTTACCCCAGGAAGGCCCTTCAGTTTCCAAAGGAGGGTTGTCCTCCCCAGGCTGGGCGTGTCTGACATGATCCACAGATGGCCCAGCAGTCTTTAAAACACACATGCTTTATTTTAGTGTGCATTACAAAAAAAAACAAAGCCAACACATTAAGCCTGTGATTTCACGGACAAAACACTCTGGACAAGATCAGGTAAAGAGAAGCCTGTGAAATTAGTGGAAAACAAACAGGCAGCAGTACAGGGATCTACAGATGTCAGGCCTGGGCACGCAGAGGTTTGGGATCCTCTCTCACCTCCCTCACCTCTCCCCCTTACCTGGCTGAGGAGGGAAGAGGGTATAGGGCAAATGGGGGCTCCCCACCTCCACTGGGAGCAGACAAACAGCCTAGGCCCAGCAAGTATGCTCCCGGCATCTGCTGCTGGTCTTTCCTGTTTGTCAGGCAGGCCTGCTGACTCCAGGCTGGCTGGGGGCCCTCTGCCTTTCACCCCTGCCTGGGGTGAAGTGAGAAGAGCAGATGTGAAACCCCACCCCAGGGCCAGGCGCTGGGCCAGGTGTGTTTGGGCTGTGGCTCCCTCCCACACCCACACAGGCCTCGGTCCAGCGTGTCCGGGGCAGCTTGTCTCTCCCCAGCTCTGAAGCACCAGCAGCATCTCCGCAAGCCCAGAACCCTGGGATCCCCAATGTCCTGGGGCAGTCATCCCAGGCTCTGCACCCCTACCTGTTCTGAGTGCAGATTCCCACCGCTCCCGCTTCCTCCTAGCTGTGTGGCTCTGGCAGGTTGTGCCAGGTCTCTGGGCCTCAGTTTCTTGCCTCTGGATGGCTAGTCAGCCCTGTGCAAGCAGTCACTGACTCCTGAGTCCCTGGGGCTCCCCCAGCCCCCTACCTCCCACACCTGGAGCAGAAAGGCGGAGGATCTGGGGTCACAGGTCTCAGAGGAGGGTGGCCTCCTTCCTGGGGGCCCCTTCTTGTCTCTCCATCACCCAGGATCCCCTGGGAGGGGTGGAGCCAGCCCCAGCGCCAGTGGGGAGGATCTGCCAGGGACCTCACAGCACCCCCAGGCCCCCAGGGACAGTAGGGAGTCAAGTGGTGAGGCTGGCAGAGCAAGAGTAGAGGCTTTCAGATGCTGCCTTGCAGCCCCAGGGGAATGGGTGGCAGGAGTCAGTCGATGGGGCCCTGGGGTCCAGCACTGAGGGCACAGCCTCCCTCTCTGCGGGCTTGGGCCCCCACTCCTGCTCTCTGGGTTGATGGTAAGGGGTCAGTCATCCTGATGGGGAGGAGACAAGAGCCAGAGTCCAGGGAGTGGAGTTGGACACTTCCACACCTCCTGTTACAGAGAGCCCCACGCAAAGGCTCCTTCACACTGGGGAGCAGAACCCAGGATTAGAGCAAGCATCCTGTGACAGCCCCTGCAGGCCAGCCGTCTCTTCCAGAGAAATGTGAGCTCGTGTCCAGGGCCTGCTGTCTGCTGCCTGTGGCCACACATGGGAAAGGGTGCTCGCTGCCTGCTGTGGGGACCGAGGAGAGGAGAGGGGAGAGAGCAGATGGCCAGGCACAGACACAGTCTTGGTGGGCAGAATCAGGCCCGGGGCAGCCTCAGCCTGGAGCTCTGGGGGACAGGGTGCCCCCTCCTGCCTCCACTGTGGCTTGCTGAGCTGCCCAAGTGTCACTGGCCCCAGAGCTGCCAGGCCAGGTCAGAGTGCACCAAGGTCACCAGCCCGAAGGTGGACCCCTAATCCTAACCCCCAAGGCCTTTCTGCCGGTGTGGAGGTATCTGTTTTCCATCGAAAAATCTCAGCACTTGGAAGGCTGAGGCAGGAGGGTCACGGCAAGTTTGAGGTCAGCCTGGGCTACACAGTGAGTTCAAATAAACTACATAGCAAGACTCTTTCTCAGAAAGCAAAACAAAGAAAGCACAGGAGAGGGGAAAAGACAGATCTGTGGTGAGTAGGGCCTCCCGGGGCTTCTTCAGCCTGACTGGCTCTCTGGGCAGGAGGCTGCTACCCCGCAGCTGGCAGCGGTGCCTGTACGGAGTGGAGGCGGCCGAAGCCATGCTGCTGTGCTGCTCTGAAATGCAGAGGCCGGAGAGTGAGGTTACATGCTGCATAGAGGGATGATTGTCCGCCCACCCTGGGAACTGGACACCTGTCCACCATGGCTGCCCTTGCAGTGCACTCCACACCTGCCGGCCTGGGGCCAGTTCTATTGTCCTGGGCTATCGGCCTTGGGCAAGCCGTGTCCACTGTCTCCTCCTTGACTGAGGTTTGTTTTGCCAGCATGACACACAGCCATGTCAGCAACACATGCAGCCCAGCATGGGTCCAGAGCAAGCCTGGTTGAGCCAGGGGCACCTCTACCCTGAGTGCTATGGCATGTGGTGGCAGCAGGGCTCGCAGGCTCTGATGGCTGGGAATGTTCCCGCATCTAGGTGAGTGCTGGGAGCCCAAAGGAGGAAGCCTGGGTGGACACGCTGCCCACCCATATCCTCCCTAGGGGCTGCAGAACCAGGAGGGGCCACACTCCCTGGCTGGGTGGACTTAGGTACAGAGTTTAAATTCCTGGCACCTCAACTTCCTCTTCCATGAAATGAGAATGATTATAATAGCACAGACGTCCCGACTTGTGATAGTTTCACCTAATGATTTTTCACTTTATGACGATACGAAAGTGATACATATTCGCTAAAAAAGTGTACTCTGGGCTATGATACCAGGACCCAGACTTGAGGGCCCCGGCACCACTAAGGAGCCACTGGGCCCAGTCGGCTGCATAATAACAAAGATAAATAGCTGGCACTGCACTGTGCTGGCGGCTAAGCTAGAATGTATTTGCCACTGACAATCCACGTGTGAGTCGAGGAGCACTGTAGAGCCCGTGTGTTCTGTGGCCCTGTGACAGGGAAGCTTACGTGGCCCTTGGGACTACAGCAGCAGGTGGGCTTTTGAGGACCTTCCACTGGTCACAACCCTAGATGAGCAAGGCCAGTAGGGCTTCTTTTCTAGAAATTTTTTCCTTTTTTTCTGGCAGTACTGGGGATGGAACCCACGGCCTTCACACTGAGCTATATCCCCAGCCAGCGCCCCCTTTTTTTTAGACAGCATCTCGCTAAATTGCCCAGCCTGGACACGAACTTGGTATCCTCCTGCTTCAGTCTCCCAGAGGGCTAGGATTACAGGTGTGCACCTCTATGCCTGGTCCTTTCCTGACACGTGAATACCTGAGAGGTCCTCTTGGGGCCCACTGGGGGGTGCCACCGTGGAGACAGGGGCAGTGCCCACTCCTGCCCTCCCCTACAGGTGCCAGATATTTGCTCGTAGCTTAAGTTAGCTACAGTCCATTTCTGGCACTTGCAGTCAAAGAACATTTTTATAAATCTGTGCAAACAAAATGCATTTTTATACATTGAATTTGTACCCGGCCATTCTGTTTAGAAAGATTTTTGTCCCATTTGCTTTATCTTCTCTACCTTTATTTAAAATTGCCAAAACTTTTGAGAGTCTTATGGATATCATGCCACCTTGTCCCAAGTGCTCCAGCATCTCACAGCTAAGAACAAAGAGTTTCTTGTGTCATCGAGCCCAGGAAATGGGTCGCCGTGCAGTGGTGTGAGGCTCCTCACTGCCCTGTCCACAGTTCCCGGTTAACCCTCTATCCTGCAGGCTGCCCCTTCCCAGGCTGGGTCTGGACTCTGTGGAGGGCTCCCACTGTGAGCAGTTTGTCTACAACAATGCTGCAGCCTCTCCCCACCCCCACCCCACTCCCTTTTCTTTTCTTTCTCTTTGAAGCAGTGGTGATGAACCCAGGACCCCAGCATGCAAGGCCCTGCTAAGAGTCTGGAGCTGGGGTTCTGCAGGACGGCCCTCCCTCCACTGGATGCCCATGCTGCTCCTTCCATGACCTCACCCTGGTTAAACATCCCTGCAAGGGCATCACATAGGTGACAGTGTGAGTCACCTGGGGAAACCCAGGCTCAGACAGTGGAAGGAAACCCCAGCTGGTCCCATGTGCCACATGAGGACTCTGCAAGCCTCTTCCCCAGCTGCTCCCCTCGGCTTTCACACCCTGACCCCGATCCCCAGAGCCTGGGGGCCTGTGTGGATGGTTCCCTCTGCAAGATGATGCTCTGTTCACAGAAGAGTCCTCCACAGCTCTCTGAAGCCGGGACACCTTTACTGCAGGGATGGCATCAGGGCCCAGTGCACAGGGGACTACGTCTGTCCATCCAGAGCCAAGGTCAGTGAAAGAAGAGTGGACGGAAGTCCCTGCCATCCTGAGCTAATGCCGCAAAGGAGCTGCTGGACAAGCAGGTCCCCAATGGCTCTAATCAGGACCCTGGGGTTGAGGGGTTCAGGACACGCTGCTCCTAGTGCTGCCAGAGCAGAGCCTTCGCTGTCCCCAGCCCAATCCAGTCCCAGAGCTGGGGGTGAGGTGAGAGCTCCTCATGCTCAGAAGCTGCCTTTCTAGCTATCTAGCTCTGAAACTGGGTCAGCTGCTTGGCCCACGGGCACTGTCCTGGGCATGGAGGAGGGTTCCTTCTGGGGGAATGACAGCCTTAATCTGGAAAACACTGTGTCAGGACAAGAATTCACTTTTCAGATAGATCCACTTGGTTCAAATCCTGCTGTGTGCCCTTGAGCAAAGTACGGACCCGCTCTGTGCTTCATGTCTTCATTTGTAATGTCACTTCCATGGCACCAGCCCTCCTGGGCCCTAGAATGCTACTGCTATGAATGTACAAAGTACAGGTGCTGGCCAGCACCAGCTTTCCCTTCTGTCCTGCTCCGTATCCCTGTGCCGAGGGAGAAGCTGTCTGGTTTGGCAGTCTCTGCAAGGCTAAGCTGGCACCCTGGGCCAGCACACGCGCTCACCAGACCCCGGAGAGGGTCAGCACAGCTCAAGATGGACAGGGCATGGGCGGTTGGCAGGAAGGCCCCACCTAGCTGTGGCCCTCACCTGCAGCCCCCAAGCAGAGGGCTCTCTATCCCTGCCCAGTGGGGCTTTCGCTCTGCCTCTCCCCACATGTGGCATTTCCTCCAGGGCATTCGATCACAGCCCCTGTCACAGGAGTGGAGCTGCTGTGGGGTGGGGCGTGCTGTGGAGAAGCAGGATGTCCTTTTGCCCTCCCCACTGTGGCTGTCCCCATTAGGGTTTGCTTCCAGGGACAGTTCCAGGGAGGGGCTCTGCTGAAATGGGCTGTGTGGCCCCTAAAGGGGGTGGCCCAGAGAAACCTTGTCACCTGTGACCCATCCATTCACATCCAGCCAGCCAGCACCCCAGGACTGGCTCTTCCCCGGGGACAGTCATTAGACCATCTGGCTCAGAGCCACCTGGGGCCCTTGGGGGTTACAAGGGCCAAGCTTTGGGGCTCTTCCCAAGAGCCTCTGACCACCCATCCCAAGGCTCCAAAGGACCCACCAGGAGCTGGCAAAGCTGCCAACTGTGGCGAGGATCTGTTGAGGATCCAGCTGTCACCCCAGGGCCCACCTGGCCTGGAGCACTCCGGCTGGAAGTACCCAAAAGGACTTGCTGTGCCCAGGTCATGGGGCCAGAGAGGAGCCGGCTTCCTGGCCCTGGTGACAGAGATGGCTCCCATCCTTCCCAGGCACCACCACCCGCACTGGGGCTGCAGAGCTGCTAAATTGCACGGGGACCCCCTCGCCCCTGGAAGATTTTGTTCATTAATGGTTTTTCCGGGGTTCTGTGGTGGCCCCCCCCAGCTGGCCTGATTAGCAATGAGTGCAACACCAGGAAAATTATTAATTTCCATCCCTCAAGTTTACTTCTGGGAAAGTTTGCCAATTAACTCAGCAGGCTGAGGGCTCCCAAAATAAAAGGGAAAGGGAGGCAAAGGCCCAGGATGGCCTGGGCGGATGGGGCAGGTGGAGAATCTGTCCTCAAGAGCCTGAGGGTCAGACAAGCCAAAGCCACTGGCCAGGGGTGTCATGAAGAGGAGTTAGGAGACTGCCCCTGTCCACCCACACTGCCAAGTGGCAGGAGGGGCAAGGCCTTCTCAGTCTGGGTCCTGCGGGGCTCTTGCATCTTGTGAACCTGTTAGGGAGGGAGTGTGGGGAGACAGGGTAGGGCAGGATCCTGGCTCTGGTAGCATTTGTGCCTGGATACTGAAGACCATGCAGGCTAGTAGGTGTGTAACTTGGGAGCCAGTGGATGCAGATGATTGGGATGTTTCAGGCTCTACAGAATGTGGTACCCAATGGTCTCCAGCTCTGGCCCCTCCCGTGTAGTCGTCTCTTCTTTTTTTGCAGTTTGAGAGATGGTACCCAGGACCTTGCGCATGCCATGCAGTGCTGCCCTGCTGAGCGGCACCCCCAGCCCCATCTGCTAGTCTTTTCCACAAAGCCAGGCCCTAGCTCCAGTGCTGGACTCCCCTCCCGGCACTTCTTCACCTCTCTGACTCCTGCTAGCACCAGCCCACTTCCGTTTAGCGGTAGCTGGGGTTCAAATGTTGCCACCATCAGGTTTTTCTGTGCCTGTGGTTGGGGAGGGGGCAGAGGTGCAGCACTCCCTCACACCAAAGGACCCAGAAGGCAGCCTGGAAACAGCGGGTGTAAGCCAGAGACTGCAGGGAGGCAGACGGCAGGTGCAGGGGACCAAGAAGGCTTTCGTTGGCATTCCGTGGGGCACCCTGGCCAGGTGAGAGCCCCTGACAGGGACACCGGACTCCCCAGAGGCTGGAAGAATCACAAATTCAATTCATACAGAGGGAAGTCACAAGGCCAGGTGCAAGGGACCCAAAGGACCTCAGAGCCCAGGGACCTGCTCAGCAAACTGGCGTGGGGGAGATGAACTACTGTGCCCAAGGTCCCAGGGTCCCTGGGGGAAAGTCCTATCCAGCCAGCTTCCAGACGTCTGCCTCAGGAATGCTTCCTAAGGACTGCTCGGCGACATCCAGACACAGAGGGCAAGGCCGCGGAATGGCCTTTCTCTGCTTTTTAAATGCAGTCCATAATAGTCCCCTCCTGCAGCCTCAGGCTAGGGCTGCTGGTCCACTTCCTCCCTCCTGGAGGGGTCGTGCTAGTCCAGTCTGCCTCTTTTCCGAGTACCCCGACCCCCACCCCATCCATGTCCTAACCACCCCCATCAAACTCCAGAAGTACTTAGAACCATAAATTAAAACAAATTGCATTTTAAAAAGTAAATAGGGGCCATTTTATCTTTTTCTTATTGTGTAACAACCATTAATGAAGTATACTCCCTGCACTGTAATCACTCGGAGACTAAAGTTCAATTCCTGCCATCCATGCAGGCTGGGTGTCACAGCTACAAACCTGGTGTAACACAGTGTAAATAAAGTTCCGGGCAGACAAGGGGCTTGGGAGGGGGTCCACCCTGCTGACCAGGGCAGGTCATGGAGGCCACAGCCTGGAGCTGCATCCCGCTGCTGATGGGTAGGAGGTCCTGAGGCCACTTGGACACAAAGAGGCCTCTCCCAGCAGGGGAGGCCAGGAAGGGGCTGAGGTCAAGCAGGGTCCATCCACCAGCAAAGACCGGGAGATGCAGGGCACGCTTGGCTGCCTGAGGCCCCGAAGCCGCCCCCGCCCCCCCCCACACACACACACACACACACACACACACACACACACACACACACACACTCCCTATCTGATCCCGGACCAGCCACATGCAGCAAGACAGGCTGACCAGCCTGGCTTCCTGCCTTCCAGGGCACAGCCACTTTTCTGGGCTCCTTGTCCTACTAGGGGAGCAGTGAGGAGGGCCTAGACCCTTCCCACATAATGAACAGGCTGGAGTCCCCAGGGGTGCACAGAGCCACAAGTAGTTGGGGTCAGGTCTGTGGTTAGCAACTTCCCTCGACAGACGAGGGAACCAGTCACTGTCCCTTCCTGAACACACTGCTTGGCCCTCCACATGGGGGTAGGGGACAGCCACCCGGGTGGAAGTGGGGGGCCGCGTGCAGAGCCCAGCAGTGGCCTGGTGCCTAGGGAGGGTCCCAGGCAGGGACAGGCAGAGTGCACTCCACTTACACCACAGTGGCCTGGCTTTCCCCTCCCCCAGGGCTGCAGGCCTCTTAATATTTAACTTGCTCTGGGCCAGCGCTGACCCCCAAAGCAAACAGGGGCAGCTTCCTGTGGAGGAGGCACCTTCCTAGTACCAGGCAGCTAGCTCCTTGGGACTGGAGTCGGGAAGAAGTGTCTTAAAGGAGGGCCCTGGTGAGCAATTACTTGGCGTGGGCTTGGGGTAGGTGCTGATGCTGGAGGACACTATTAACTCCTCCCATCTCCCCGCTGGGAGAGCTGTGACCTCTCCTGGGAGTGACTGCGGTCAGGGGGTGGCAGACAAAAGTGGCTCACAGGACCCCAAGGCCTGGCCTGGTTCTGAAGGCCAAGGAGGGGGGAGCTGGGCCCCAGCAGGGGACAGAGGTGTCCCTGGAGAGAGCAGGAGAGGGGGCTTCCTCCAGAAACCCGCTGTGCTATTGTTACACTTTCTGAGGCCAGGGAATGTTTCCAGCAGGCTGTGACAACCAAAAATAATAATAATAACGCCCCTCCCCCAGCAGCAGGAATTCTGAAAAAACAGCTGTTGCCGTTATCGCCCCAGGAAAAACAAGGTCAGGCGCTGCGAAGATTTAATTTAAAGCGCGCCCCCGCAGCCCCCAGCATCAGCCAGCGCGCCCGCGTCCTGCCCACGCGCGGGTTCGGGGCCTGTGTGGGCCGCGGGGCGCCCAGGCTGTCCCTGCTGCTGGGGACCGATGGGTGGCTCCCCGGGAAGGGTGGGGGTCTTTGGTCTGCGCGAATCGAGGTGACCTCGGGCAGGCTGTCATTGTCCCCAGCTCCTGGGGGGCCGAATCAGTCTCTAACAAAGCCCCCGACAATGGGGGGCGCTGCCAGGAGAACAGAATCCGGCTTTAATCAGAAGTGATGGCACAGTGAGCCTCGGCCCATAGCAGGGCCACTAACACCCTGGTCCTTGTCAGGCCCGGTGCTCAGAAGCGGGGTGGCTGGGCCTCGGAAGGCCCTCTCTCGGACACCCACTCTTCAGGGGCGGTGCTCGCCGACAGGACTTGAGGTGCGGGGGGTGGGGGACGGCGGCAGGGTGGGTGCTTCGGCCGCCCCTGTCGCGCTGACCCGGAGAGCAGTTGTTTTACAGCAAGCAGCGCCCGAGACCCCGGGCAGCGCGAGTCCTCCGCGTGCGCCGCGTGCGGTGCAGCCCGGGGTAGGCGGGGGGCTCCGCCCTCGGGTGCCCAGAGATCCCGGAGCTCGGCCGGGAAGTTCCAGAGTGGGACGACGCCGAGGCGAGGCCCGGCCTTGGCGGGGAGCCGCACCGCGTGCGCATGGCCCTCGAGGCCTCCAGGTCCCCACCAGCACGAGCTGTGTCCCGGCAGAAATCAACAAACACCATTAATTCTCAGTATATCCCAAATTGAGCTGGGGGTGAGGAGGAAAGGTAGAAGGGGGAGGGGATGGGGTTGGACCCATTTTTTTTTTTTACTTTAAAAATTATGTATTTTATGTCACAAACGCTTTTCGTTAAGACCACAAACATCCAATTTGGCTTGGCGTAATAAAATCAGCCGGAGCTCCCTTAAACGGAGGCATTGCGGAGAATTAAGTTGTGAAATCTAATCTATTATATCCATAAAGGAGAATGCTTTCATTGTAAATTCAGGTTATAAAGAAACTATACCTGGGCCGCCAGCCTCCCTTTCGGATTTGCTACTTGAAGGCTTATCAAATTACTTCAAAATGTTGGGCTACCCTCTCCATATCTCATGGCAACAAAATTAAATGTGGCAACATTTCTTTTAATAGAGGGAAAGATCAGAAAATCCGCCACAACAAGGAGATATAATTTTTTAAAAGACCCCCCCCCACGCGTTGGGAAGTGCCCTTACTATTTTCCCAATTAATTTGAACTAAAAAAAAAAATGGACCAAGACTTCAACTTTTTTCCCACTCCGCAGCGGGGAACTTCTGGGGCGCGGTCCCGGGTGGGCCGCACGTGCGCCCCGCCGAACACCTGCGGGGTCAGGATGGGGCGCCCACCCCCAGCCCAGCCCGCCCCAGCCTGCGCCCCAACCTCCGGCCCCACGCTTGGATGGCCTGGGCAGCGGCTAAGCCAGACAAAGGAGTCGCCCACCAGGGGTTTATCCGCCCCTCACCCTTCTGGGAACTCAGTACCCCCACGCTCTCCACCGGCTGCTTGGAGGGGGGAGATGCAGCCCCGAGTATTTATTTGGTCTCACAAACAGGGCAGGGGTATTTATTGCCCTTCCAGAGCTGACCAGAAGTCGGGGTCGCTGCCGAAGAGGGGGACGTGTTTGGGGGGTAGGCGAGGAGATCGATAAGTTTCTAAATTCCCAGCGAACTGGAGGACTCAGCTTTTGTCAGGCCTGCGAAAAAGATTTATGAGGCGCCGGCGGAGTGTCGGGCTAGCTTCGCCCAGGCCGCCAGCGCACCCCGTCTAATCTTTGATTTCCATCTAATTATTTTTTTCCTGCCACCTCCGACTCAGTGTCCGAAGAAGTGAACAAAGAGAGGGGGATGGGACCGCATGGCAGCTGCGCGGGTTGGCTGGGGGACCCCCCCCTCCTGTGGGGGACCCCGCAGCGCCCCAGGTCCGCGGCCGGTGCGGGCGAGGCAGGAAAAGGGGTCGGCCCCGCAGTGGACCCCGCTCTGCAGCCGGGCCTCGACGAAGAAGCGCCTCGACCCTCGGGTGGGGCCCGGAGTCGGAGCAGATGGAGCCGCACCCCACAGGGCTCCTAGGTGGGATCCCGGAAATGCCCAAGAGCGTCGGGAGCACAAACAAAAAACTTTCCCCAAAATTGCAACTAAGGGAGGTTTGGGGGAGGAAGATTAGGCTGCTCAGCCTTTGGCAAGTTTCTTTTCTCCCGGCTCGGAAAAGTATCTCCCCGAGCGAGTAAGAGAGGAGCGAAATTTAGATCTTTCGCTTTGGGGGGAAAAAAATCCAAAATGGAAAATAATTTTATTGGTCACCACTCCTAAGCCAACTAAAAGCAAGGATAATTAGAGTGTGGGGAATTCGAGGGACTATAAATCTGCGGCGCCTTTTCCACTGGAGTCGGGAGCCTTTATGGCTTGTTGAGTTTTATTTTGAGAGAAATGAGGTCCAGGGCTTTGGTGGACACGGGTGTGCGCCCCGCGCGCCACGCGGGGCCGAGACGACGCGCGCCCGGGGCTCTGGCCCGCGGAAGGAAGGTGGTCACAAGGCTGCGCGCTTTGCCCCAAAGAGGTCCCTTCCCGGGCCCAGGTTCTTTTCTCTCCAGCCCGGAAACCATTGTTTGAGGCGATCGGGGGAGTCGCTTTCTTCCCTGTCCAGACTCCAGAAAATATTCATTCCTGTGTGCCGGGCGGGATAAGGAGGCGAGGGATTTTTATAACGTAATCCATCCCAGTTGGGGCTCCCAAACCCCCAGCCTACCCTGCACCCTTGGCCTTTTGTTTTCATTTTCTGGGGGGAGGACACAGAATTACTCCCCCCATACATCATCACCAAATTATTTAATTTTCAATCTTTTGCAGAACGGCCAGGGAGTAGATTTCACTCCATAGGGGTTTTTATCCCACCGGCTGGAGAGTACTTTCCAAATTCCCACACAGCGAGGACCCTTTTCCTCTTCTGAAAGTCTTCCAACAAAACCTCCCCTAGCAAACAACAGCTAAAATCCTATTAAACGGGTAAGAAAGTGGGGAGAGCCCTGGCTCAGCTGTCTCTAATTTTGAGATGAGAAAGTGAATTCTTTTTTAAGGAACTCTAAAAATAAAATCTTTCCCTCTAGTTCTCTTCAATCTTCCCTTTGTTGGGGGGGGGGGTTCTTCTTAAAAACGGGGGCGGGGAGACCTGAAGGTCTACAATCAGAAGAGCTCTCCCCCCAAAACGGTTCTCCGAGGATTTCTTTTGTTTGAAGTGGGCATGGGGGAGGGGAAGGAGTCCGCTCCAGGCCGACTACCGGCCTCCTCCGACCAGAAAACCCCAAAGTCCACAGGCCTCTCCTAGCCGCAAGCCCGGGGTTCTTGGGGCCGGGAGTGGGTCGTTTCAGGGCGAAGGGAGCTGCTCGCCCAGCAGCCGGTAAGGTCGGGCCTTCCCCGTCCCGGGCTTTCTTCGACACCCCCTTCCAAATCGAGCCTTCCAGCTCGGAAAAGAATCCGAGTTTCCCAAAGGGCAGGGGTGCGGACTGCAGAAACAAAGCCCGCTGTTCCAGCTGAGGCCCAGGCTGCGCGCACAGTCTTGCAGCGGGAGAAAAGGGACGCAGATTTCCAGAGGGGCCCTGTTCCTCCTGATCTCGGGGTGAGGGTAGAGAGGCGTCCCGGTGGAAGCTCTAGGGACACCAGAAGGGGGTCCACCCCGCAGAAAGACACGTTTACAGCGAACGGCTCTTACACACCAGCCGGGTTTATTCGTTCCCTCCCGAAAGTGCGCTCTGGGCGCGCGGGAAACAAGGAAAACGCACGTACCTGGCGGTGCTCCGAGGGCGGCCTCGCGGGCCTTCCGCTGGCTAGGGGCCCCTCGAAGCCACTCCCCACCCGGCTGGTCGCCCCACGGCCCGTCCCTCCCTCCCCGGCGACGCACCCGCCGAGCCAACTCTCCAGGAAGCGCGAGAAGCCGGAGACCGGCCCGCCTGGGCGGGCGCCGCACCTCCCGCCCGCGATCCGCGGAGAGGGTCCCCGCGGGGCGGGGGTGGACTCCGGGCCCGGGAGCTGCGCATGGGGTGTGGAGCTGCGGATCCAGCTGCCGGTTCGGCTCGGCCTTCTGCGTCCAGGCTCCGGCTCTCCCGGGCTGGCGGCCCCGCTGCGGAGACAGGAGCCCTCGGGGAAGAAGAGGCGGCCGGGGACCGGGCAGGAGCCCCGGGGCGGGAGGGGTGCAGGGTGGAGGGGCAAGCGGGCTCCCTGCGCCCCGCCGCCCTCCGGGGCGCCCCGCCCCCACGGCCCCACCTCCACGGACGACAGCGCCTCGGCCCGCCGTGGCCTCCACGCCCCTCCCGCGCTGTGGCCCGCGCTTTGCCCAATCAACGCCAGCCGCCGCCGATCCCTTTGTCTGAACCGTCGGAGCAGGCCAATGGGATCGCTCGAGGGCGTGGGCGGAACGGGGCTTGACCAATGGGCGCACTCGAGGGCGTGGCTTGTGACGGGGCGCTGCAGCCTGAAGGATTCAGCGGGCGAGCGCTGCGGGACTCGAGCGCTGAGGCCGGGTAGGGCGGCTGCACCCGGGTTCTGCTCTTCTGACACCCCCCCACACACACACTCTAGCTGGATAGCACCATAGAGCCAGCAGGGGTTCGTGGGAGGGGGCGTCGCGGCTGCAGAGAGCCGTACGGCGACATGGAGAAGGTCCTCTCCGAGGACTTGGTCCAGAACAGCCCATGGCATCCCAGAGGGACGTGCGAAGAGACGTGCAGGCAGCACGGCCTCCCAAGGGAAAAGAGTGTGTGGCATCGAATGTCCATAAATCGGTGTTCTGCTTCCAAGGCATCCGGGGTGCTTCAGGTCTCGAACCCTGTGAGATTAGGGGCTTATGTCCCAGGTTTTCCCAGGATGAGCAGTGGCCCCTCATTCCCTGAACCAAGAAATGTCAGGAAAGAGCCAGCGAGCAGAGCTGGAGGGGACCTCAGCCAGGGGTGCACTGCTCAGTGCCTCCCACCCCATTCAGGTACTGGTCCTCTCCAAGGTGTGAGGCCAGGGTCTCACTAGTGCCCTCCTATGGGGCGTCGGGGGCAGAAATAAGCCCCAGAGGGCTGGGTGGTGCCTTCTCTTCTCCAACAGAGATCTGCTCAGGCAGGCTGGCTTGTGCTCAGAGGACTGAGGTGATCCTGGCCTCCTGCATGTCGAGAAAGAGAACCCACAGCCTGTGGGCCTCCGTGGTCCCAGGCCCTCAAACTTTCCTTGGTTCCCAAACCTTCACCCCAAGTGAAATCACAGACAAATCAAAATAGAAACGGATATAGAGCAATCTGGTCAACTCAGTTGGCAGCTGCTGGACCTGGAGGTTGGGATGGGCCCTTTCCTGGGGGATCTGGTTTGTGAGTCCAAGGGAGAGGTGAACCTTGCTGCAGATAAGGTGTGAAACAGTGGAGCCAGTGCTAGGGAAGAGTCTGGTCACAAACATCCCAGGACCTGCCGGGGGCTCAGCCTGAACATCTTCACTCCCCATGTCCCTGGCCCCATTGTCAGCAAAGTCACCATCCAGTTCCCTGTTGCCAGAGCCGCTGGACAGTGACCTCTGATGCTCCGGGGGTCACAGGGATCAGCTGTTCCCAGCTTGGAGAGCAGGCAGGAGCTCCCAGCAGCTTGGCCTCGTCCAGTCATCACTGCATTTCAGACTCGGATCGGATCGATATGGCCTCGAAGATGCAGCTCCCAGGGATTAAGCATCCAAGGCCTGAAACCTGAACCAGTTTAGAGCCCTCAAAGGGATTGAATCAAGATATCGGTTTGGACAGTTCTTAACAGTCTGCGCTCCCACCCTCAAGCCCTGGAAATGATAGAAAAATGTTAAAACCCATTATAATCAGAGAACAGGAAGGGTGCCTGAGGAGAGGGGTGGGGCATCAGAGTGGCTGGAGAGAGGAGACCACAGCTTTAGAGCTGGCAGGGATGGTGGCGTTGAGGGAGCCAGGCTCAGAGGCTTCTGGGCAACTGTCAGGGTGATTGGTGGGGTGGGGGTCAGCCCCTCCCTGGGTGTGTTCAGCTGGGACAATGTCCAAAGAAAACATCCTGTTGGGCCGGGCATGGTGGTGCATGCCTGTTATCCCAGCACCCAGGAGGTTGAGGCAGGAGGAGCACCGAGAGTTCGAGGCCAGCCCCTGAACTACATAGGGAGACACTGTCTCAAAAATAAATAAATAAGTAAAACATCTTGTTGTCAAATAGCGTCTGGAAATATCAGTGAGTCTCCTGTCCTCGAGGCCAGCACTGATGCTCGAAGCAACTTGCCTGGCCTGCCACATTGTCAAGGCTGCTGACCACTTGCTGATGGACAGACAACCTCCCGTCAGGCTCTGATGAGACACATCAGGCGTGGCTCCCTGGGGTGGAGATGTGGATGACACTTCCAGGGTTCCCTAGTGAGGGGTGTGGCCATGCAGCAAATTCTTCTGCTGAGATGAGTGGCCTTTGTGCTCCCCAGCTGTCACCCTCTTCGGGCTTGAGAGCCTGGGTGGCCACAAGCAGAGTAACCCGGCAGTGAACAGCAGAACCACCGTCAGCCTGGGCACCAAGTAGCTGGGAGAGTCAAGACCAAAGTGGAACTGTGACTGCACTCTCGGAGAGGAAGCCGCTTCTCTTTTGTTTGGGCTGCTATGCCAAGCTCTATAGGTCAGCGCCATCAAATGTACAGTTAACTTAGCTTCAGTTTATCTCAGGCTACGTAATGCATCTTGGTTCTTGGATTTTACGTCTACCTCCTTGCCATGGCTTCTGGGTGGACGGTGGGCAAACCCCTCCCCTTGGCTGTGGGCCTGATAGTGTGGCTCATCCTGTCCAGTGGGATGTTTCCAGATGTGAAGTGGGCAAAGGCGTGGAATGTGCTGGCCAGGCCAGCCCTGTCCTGCACATCAGGGATCCACCGTGGGAAAACTGCCCCATGGAAGACTGGAGAACAGAGCTGATGCTAATGGGAAGCCACTGGTCCCAGGAGGCAAGAAGCTTAGCAGGTGGCAGTTCATCCTGTGTCCCAGAACCCAGGTCCAGCCTGGCTTGGTGGGGTCAGCTGGCTGGAAGCGGTCACTCCTATGCAAGTGGAATCCTCATTGCAGGTGTGAGCCACTCAGGGTGGCTCTTTAAGCAGCACCATGGTGACAGCTGACTGAGACTAATTATCCTGCAGGACTAATACAGAAGCCTGCCCACAGGGTGCTGGAGAGATGGGACCCCAGAACATGTGGGCTCCGCTGAGCACTGGGGAAGCTGGGCAAGGGGTAGAAAAAAGCCAGAGCCTTAGTATGCCGGGGGCCCTTGGGGCTCTGCCCAGTCCTGCACCCCAGAAATGTGGGTTCCCCGGTTGGAGAGCCAGTGTTTAGACCTCAAACAGTAGGAGAGAAGATTGTTATTGCTTCGAGGCCTGCCGCAAAGACAGCTCAGTCAAATCAGAGGGCTTAGGCCTGTGGCAGAGCTCAGATTAAGGATCAGGTTGCAGGGGAGGGAGTGGATAATTGAATGCGACCTGGGCTGTCAGTGGGATCAGTGCGACCAGGGAAACTGCATCTGGACCCAATGAGCAGCTCCTGGCCCCTGGCCATGCCGGGCTGCTGCAGGGGCTTCCCCTTGAGATGACCTTTTCTATGAGACTTGTTCCGTGTGTGGGAAGAAGCCAGAGTGCTCCTGGATCTGTGAAGGCCAGAGGGCGGGGTGGCAGACATCCTGCTGTCCACCGGAAGCTGCTGCTCCTCTCATGGGACACCTGGCTGCACAGCCTCCTCACGGTAGGTGTGGCCACCAACAGAATGTGGCAGAAGCCATGGCCCCAGTTTCAGGCTCACAGAGTTCTGTATGAGCCGCTTCCCATGGCTGGAGTGTAGATAACCCTTCACAGAAGCCGCATTGAGGATGGCAGAGCAGCCATCCCCTCCAGAACCTGGATAACAGTGTGGAGCCTCAGGTGGGTCAGCGAAAACTAAGCTGCCTAGGGGCCCACACATGTAATCCCCACTACTTAGAAAGCTGAGGCAGGAGGGCCACAAATTTTAAAGTCCAGCCTGGAAAATTTAGTGACTTAACAAGACCTTGTCTCAAAAATATATATATTTTTTTGGTACTGGGGATCAAACTCGGGACCTTGTGCTTGTGAGGCAGGTGGCAGCACCACTGAGCTAAATCCCCAGCCCTCAAAAATATATTTTTAATTTTAGAAGAACTTGGGATTTAGCTCAGTGTGAAAATCCCAGGTTCAGGCCGAAGTATTGGGCGGGGCGGAATGGGAGAGCAACCGTTTTTAAAACACACAGAATTTTTTTAAAAACACAGAATATTTCAAAACAGCGCTAGTAATATCTTCAGAGAGAAAGTTTTTGTCTTTATAAAATAATCTGGGGACTGGAGGTATAGCTCAATGGTAGTGTGTGTTTAGCATTTGTGAGGCCCAGCACCAAAAAAGAAAAGAGAAAACAAAGAATCTGAAAAGAAAAAAAGACAAAAATCATCATAATAAAAGAATCTGGGGAAGTGAATGCTCAGATGATTTTTCCTTTCTTCCTCACAATTTTCTGTATCACTCAATTTCACAAGAATATATTATTTATATACTTGGGAAAAATAAAACTGTGTTCATTTGAGAAAATAAAAATAAGCTTTAAAGGATACCTCCTACCAGTCAGCTAGGTATCTTGGGAAATAAAAAATTGGAGCCTGGAAAACAAAATCCTCAATAGGTGGGCCAAGGAGTGGATGGGCCTCGAAGGACCCATGGCCTGGTGGGCTGGAAGGGGAGGCTGAAGAATTCTCAAGGCCAGAGAGGAAAAGGAGGCAAACATGGTAAGTGTGAGGGAAGAGTTAAGAAACACGGCAAATGGGCCCATCATCTTCTACACCCACTTAAATGGATTTCCAGAGGAGAAAGAAAAGAAAAGGAACTAATAAAACTGTCCAGGGCTGAAAGAGAAACACTTTGATAAGATTTTAGAATCCAGGAAAGAAAAATAAAAGTTCCCGGGAGGGGGAAAAAATGTAAGAAAAAGCCCGACATCTGACGTGGCCACCTGAGACTCGGCCACAATGGAGGGGCCACCTTCAAGCCTAGCAAGACGGGCGAGCCTGCAGCCTGGGATTCTGAGCCAGCCCCAGCAGCCTTCAGTGGTGAGGAAAAACAAACACTGTTTTTGGTCATGCCAAGTGTTCAGAGTGTATTTCCAACAAATACTATCTGAAATAATTACTAGATTATGCACTCTAGCAAAACCAAAATAAAGAAATAAGTAAATCCAAGAGGAAGGCAGGGGATACGTGAGCCAGTGCGGCTGATTTTTATCTATGGGGCACCCGTGTAGGGAGGTGCTCTTGGCAGTCAGAGAAGAAGGAGGCTCCAGGCGACCTCAGATGGGAAGAGCCAGGGGAAGGAGGAGGGGAATAAGACTTCGAGAAGGGCTGTGTCGTGCCTGTGGGATTAGACAGATTCCGAAGAACTCTAGACGGGTTGGAAGATGTAAATTCAAGTACATAGTAAAAATTTAACCACTAGGGCCGGATTTAGCTCAGTGGTTCTGCCGCCTGCCTTGCAAACGCAAGGTCCTGAGTTCGATCCCTGATACCAAAAAAAAAATGTAACCACTAGGCTGGGGCCGAAGCTCAGGGGTAGAGCACTTGGTTAGCATGGGCAAGGCCCCGGGGTCCATCCTAAGTATTGTAAAGAATAATTTTAATCAAATTGAATGTAACCAGAAGATAAAAGGAACGTGATGATATAAACCTTCCCAACAAACGGAACAGACAACCTGACATACATAACAGAAGCGGGAAGGTGGAGTCCGCAGACAGAATAGGGACAGCAAGAGGGCATGGTGAATGAATCCAGGGCCAGGCGGAAGGAAAGGTCCAAGTGGAGGAAGGGTCCAAGCGGGATGGTAATTACAAGACGTGCTAATGAGTTAAAGCCATGTATTAAAAGGCAGACACTTGGCTGAGATAAAAATTTAGAATCCTGAAGCAGGCATGGAAGAGTACCTGGGACCACAGTACTCAGGAGGCTGAGTCAGGAGGATCGCCATGAGTTCTAGGGCAACCTGGGCTACACAGTGAGACCATGTCTTTAAAAAAAAAAAAGCAAAACCAAAAATTCAGAATCCATAGTCACAAGCTATGGTTGTGGCCACCTCCAGCACTTGCCCGCCCCAGTGGCTGCTCTAGGCCTGGTGTCCTTAACTGGGGTCTGTGGAGAGCCTAGGTGGGAAGCTCATGGGTAGAGGTGGGGTCCCTGCTCTTGGCTAGGACATTAGTTGTTGCCATTGATCTCTCACTAATACAAGGGCTGATTAAAAAAAATAGTGTGTGTGTTGAAATTTTTAAAATTTATTACAGCCAGTCTGTAATCCCAGTACTTGGAGAGGCTGAAGCAGGAGGATTGCAAGTTCAAGCTCAGCCTGGGCAATTTTTTTTTTTGGTACCAGAGATCGAACTCGGGTCCTTGCACTTGCGCAGCAGGTGTCGAAACCACTGAGCTAAATCCCCGGCCCCAAGCCTGGGCAATTTATCGACTTAGTGAGACCCCATCTTTTGAAATTTAAAAAAGGCTGGGGCTGTACCTCAGTGAGAAGGCCCTAGGTTCAATTCCCAGAAGCACAAAAGAATAAATAATAATAATTAAAGAAAATAAAAATGTATTACAATGAAAGACACATTGTCATTAATCCCCCTCAAAAGACTGCCCCTGGGTTCGAACTTATCCCCTCATCCTTGCCACATTCTGAAGCAGTTCCTGAAGTCCTCTTTCATGAGTGTCTTTATGAGATATGATAAAAAATACAGTGAAGGGCCAGGGATTTAGCTCAGTGGTGCCACTGCCTGCCTCCCAAGCGCAAGGTCCTGAGTTTGGTCCCTGGTACCAAAAAAAAATACAGTGAATGCTGCTGCTGAGTGCCATCCAACCTAGGGGCAGGCTCATGAAAACATTACTGTGTGCCCTCTTCCACCTTATTCACCAGATCTGGCACCTTGTGACTTCGGGATCTTACCCAAAGTCAAAATGATATGAAAGGAAAGTATTTTGGATCAATTCAGGACATTGAGGCAACCATGACAGTGAAAGAGGACTTCCATACCTCCTTCAGAAAGTGGCAAGAAGGATGGGGTTAGTGTGTTTAAAGCAAAGGGAACATTTCGAAGAGGACTTTTTTTTTGGTACCGGGGATCAAACTCGGGACCTTCCCCTTGTGAGGCAGGGGGTGGAACCACTGAGCTAAATCCCCAGCCCAACTGTAGAACTTTAAAAAAAAATGTAAATATTCACGGTATCTTTTGATCACACTTTGTGCTTGGCATTTCCTTCACTGAGTCAAGGACAACTAAATTTTTTTCTGTTTTGGTACTGGGGATCGAAGGGACAACTAAATATTTATTTTCAAATCACCCCACAATTATAACAGGGATCTCTGGCAGTACTTAAAAATTCAGGTAGGAAAAAAAAAATTCAGGTAGAGGGTTGGGGATTTAGCTCAGTGGTTTTGCCGCCTGCCTCACAAGGGGAAGGTCCCGAGTTTGATCCCCGGTACAAAAAAAAAAATTCTGGTCGCTTTCTAATGTGTTGATAAAGAAGTACAGCCGCACATCACACATATCAGAACCTTTGTGATATGAGTGTATACAAATGTATAAAAATCATGTAAATGCTTTCATTATTGTGTTTCATTCTGGTAAGTTTCCTTTAAAATCTGTGTTTTATGTAATTAAATACATTTTGAGAAGGGGACCTAAGACTTCCCCAGGTGCCGAAGGGTCGAGGCCAGTCGTGGTGATTCTGCTGCTTTGGCCAGAGCCAGGCTGGGTGACTTGGCCCAGTTCAGCACAGTGGATGTCAAGGGACCTTTGTCACAGCTCCAGGACAAGTTTTTAATTTGTGCTAGAGCACCAGAAGACATGCTCATCTTGCCCCAGATCCTGTGGGTCAGGGTAGGAGGCCTGCAATTACCACTGGCCTCTGCCCAGCACAAGGTGGGGCTGCCGCTCTTCCTGTCCCTGAAGTGGGAGGACCCTGGAGACGCACTCACACGTCATGGTGCCACCACCAGGGCTGCCCATTCTATTTCATGAAACTGCAGAGCGTAGTTCTTGAGATGTCAGTGGAAGCTGCCACGCACCCACCTGAAAGTACCCCAGAAGTACTGGCAACGAGAAAGGGAGAAGGCAACCCCGGCAGATATCTGCTGCTCGTCCTGGCTATTGGTTACTGTGTATTCATTATATGAGGATGCACAGGAAGGTGCATTTCAAAGAGGTGCACTTGGCCGGGTGCAGTGGCACACACCTGTGATCCCAGCTACTCAGAATGTGTCCCTGGGTTCAATCCCCCGAAATGTAAAAAGAAAAAGTATACTTTGAGCCAGGTGTGGTGGCACATGCCTATAATCCCAGCACTTGGGTGGCTGAAGTAGGAGGATCACCACAAGTGTGAGGCCAGCCTTGGCTACGTAGTGAGTTCAGGACCACCCTGAACTACATGACAAGACCCTGCCTCAAAAAACCAGTATATTTTGATAGATGTATATCATACTATTAGGCTTCAATAAAAAGCTATACCATGGCCAGGGATGTAGCTCAGTGGTTCTGGTGCCTGCCTTGCAAGCGCAAGGACCTGAGTTCGATCCCCAGTACCAAAAAAAAGAAAAAAGAAAAAAAAACGAAAAGCTATACCAGATAAATATTAACAAAAAAGGCAAGTATAGTAACATTAATAAAAGATCAAAGGAAATAAGACAAAAAACATGAGAAGGGTCGAAACCCCATATTTCATTTATAACCATCAGAGCAATGCACTGACTCTCAGCTCTGTCAGGAACTATGCAACCGCGCTGACAGAGCAATCAGCAGGCCGTGGGGTGCACAATGTGCTATCTTTCCGGGGCATTTGGTTTTTTTGTCCTCATGGGTGCTGCACCTCTAATTATTATGTCCTGTTTCTAAAAGGAGTGGGGAGACCTCATCACCTGAGTCAGAACCAGTTCTGTGGGCACGCCCATCTGCAAGAGGGCAAGGGTCTGGGCATTTCCTCTAGACAGGGAGGGAGGTGGAAGCAGGTGGTGAGTCTGCCACACCAACTGTCACCTACTAGGTGTCAACCAACAACTTTTCAAAACATATAAAGAAAAAATTATAGGGGTGCCTATATTAATAAATCCACATTCAGTGGAAAACCACACACTAGTCTCATAAATTGAGCAAACAAATGGGCAAAAAGCAGCTCGAGATGTAGTAGATTAGCAGCCCTGGGGATCAGCCCCAGGCCTTGCCCATGCTAGGCAAGTGCTCTACCACCAAGCCACATGCCCAGCCCCTTTTAAATTTTATTTTGAGACAGGGTCTCACTAAACTTCCCAGGCTTGGCTTGGATGTGTGATCTTCCTGCCTCAGATTCTCAAGTACTGCGGTTACAGGTGTGTACCACCATGGCCAGTAGATATATAATAGATTTGAAAATCACAAGTAATATATATGTTAGAGCTTTATATTCAATGAACTTTGTAATCATATGTGTATTATTTTCTCACATATGGGCCAGTCTCTCCAAACTGAATATTTATCAGGCCACAAAAGACATCTCAGGAAGGTGTAAAAAGCAGAAATTATGCAGTTCTTGATTACAGTGAAATCATTTAGAATTAAGAGTAAGAAGACAACTTGGAGTGGTCACCTGAACAGCTAAAGACATCCTCCTAAATAACTCCTGGGTAAAGAAGGAAATCAAAACAGAATTTGCAAGCTATTTTATTAAGAAATTTCTTCCTGGGCCGGGGATGTAGCTCAGTGGTTCCGGTGCCTGCCTTGCAAGCACAAGGTCCCGAGTTTGATCCCTAGTACCAAAAAAAAGAGAAATTTCTTCCTTTTGTGGTACTGGGGATTGAAGCCAGGGCCTCGCACATACTAGGCAAGTGCTCTACCATGAGTTGGACTCCAGCCCCAAATTGCAGTTATTTATAAATGAGAAACAGTGACACCCTAAAATGTAATACCTGCATGCTAGCCCAAAGGAAGAATTTGAAAATGTATGACCTCAAGTACATTAATTGGAAAAAAAACAAGGAAGATCAAAAGGAATAAACTGAGCTTTTAACCAGAGAAGCTGGATAACACACAACAAAGAAAGTTAACGTTTTCAGGGTTCTTGCATCTGTGTTCAGAAAGGGGTTAGAACACAGGTTTCTTTTCTTTCTTTCTCTCTTTCTCTCTTTCCTTTTTTCCTTCTTTCTCTCTTTCTTTCTTTGCGGTACGAGGGATCGAACTCAGGACCTTGCACTTGCCAGACAGACTTGGCGCCACATCCGCAGCCCTAGAGCACCCGTTTCTATTCTGCTTCTGGTTTTGAAGCAGTGTTCAGAAGAGCCCTATCTTTTTCTATGTTTTTGAGTAGTTTACAGAGTATAGTGATTATTCCTAAAAATCGAATCGCACTTGCCTTGGGGCCATCAGGGGCTGGTGATACTTTTATGGGTAGATCTTGACCACATTTCCCACTTCTGTGGTTATTTCTGCTACTTCTGGAGTCAACTTAATATCTTTTTTCCCCCCAGAAAATAGTCTATTTCCTTTAATTTTGTTGATGAAGATTCATTCCTAGAATTCTTTTTTTTCCTAAATTCTTGTAATTTAAAAACAGTAAGGTCCGGGGATTTAGCTCAGTGGTTCTGCTGCCTGCTTTGCAAGCGCAAGGTCCCTAGTTTGATCCCTGGAACCAAAAAACAAAAACAAAAGAAAACAATAAATCTGCCTTTGTGTTTTTAGTCTTCTTTGTGATTCTTAATGAATGTGGCCACCCTTCCCTGTGTGCATGTTGGTACATCCGTGCACATGCGTGCGTGCCCGCGTATGCACGTGTATGTGTGTCTGCCTGTGCATGGGGTTGCTCTCTTGATTTTTCTCCCTCCTGCCAGTCCTGGAGGTGACTGTTCTATCACTTCCCTTCTCTTTACTCTGTCGTGTCATCTCTTTTTCTACTGGCTTTTTCTCCCCCTCTTATAGACACGCTCAAGTTTCTGAGGTCCTCAGAGTAAATAGCTCACCACAAGCACCAGCAAACCCAATAACCAGAAATGCCTCGCACCACACGCCCTTCTGGTTAATGCCCTGTCCTTCCCTCTGCTCTCCTTTCAGCCAAACATCTGGAAAGAATAGTCTGCACCAGGCTTCTGTTGTATTTTGTTTTGTTCCAAATCCATTGCAAACTAATACTTTTGTACAATATAGTAAAACGAATTACTAGAAAAATGGAAGAAAACTCCCAAAGACATCCAAAATGCAGCCCCTCATTTTTTATTATTAGAGTCAACAGACGTAGATCGCCGTCAGAGTCAGACTGCCGTAACTGCGCTGCACCTGAGCTGGGCGTGGTGGCATCCATCTGTGAGGCCGAAGCTGCTGCAACCTTGTCTCAAAACAAACAAATAAAGCGCTAAACTCTTGCTCTTGATCCCCATGGTTATCTTGAAAAGAAGGAGAAACACCCCCCGGGGTGGGGGTCTTCAGCCAGCAGGCTGCTCTGTGCCACCCACATGGTCTGAGCTTCGGCCACCTGACCCCACTTCTGTGCCTCCTCGCTCTGGGCAAAGCCCCTGCAGCGGCCTGTGGCTTCTCCTGGGTGGCCCCGTGACTATTTTTGTTCTTTTTCTTCACTGAAGTTACTCTCTCCTATTCCCCTGTCTTACTCCATTTGCTGCAGCTGTAACAAAACACCTGAGACTGAGTAATTTGTAAGGAGAAGAAGTTTATTTAGCTCACAGTTCTTTAGGCTAGAAGCCTAAGGGCACAGCGCTGGCGTCTGGTGGGGGCCTCCTTGCTGTGTCACAACCAG
Organism: Heterocephalus glaber; assembly: GCF_053883595.1. NCBI lineage: Eukaryota > Metazoa > Chordata > Mammalia > Rodentia > Bathyergidae > Heterocephalus > Heterocephalus glaber. The sequence goes on along the minus strand of NW_028258173.1, from coordinate 1,467,283 downwards.
GGAGGGCATGGCATAGTGAGACGGGTCAGGCGATCGACTAGCATCTCTCTTCCCCTCCTTATAAAGCCATAAATCCAGCCCGGCATGGTGTCACATACATATAATCCCAGCACTCTAGGAGGCAGAGGCAGGAGGATCACGAGTTCAAGCACAGCCAAGGCATCTTAGTGATTTAAAAAGACCCTGTCTCAAGATAAAAAATAAAATTTAGAAAAGGGCCTGGTTTAGTTCAGTGGTTCCATCACCTGCCTCGCACGCGCAAGGTCCAGAGTTCAATCCCTGGTCCCCACCACCCCCCAAAAAGGGACTGGGGCTGTAGCTCAGTATGAAGGCCCTGGGTCCATTCCTCAGTACTGCAAAATAAATAAATAATAAAGTCACTGATGGCACCGGAGGGGTCCACCCGCATGACCTTCATTGCCTCCTGGAGGTAAATACCACCTCCAAATACCGAACAGGACTTGGGTGATTAAGTTTCCAATACATGAACTTGTTAGTGCACTTCAAACTACGATACCCTGCTTCTCTGTTTCCTTCCTTCCTTCTTTCCTTCCTTTCTTCCTTTTTTCTTTTCAGTGCTGAGGATTGAAAACAGGGGCTCTCTACCGCTGACCTACATGCCAGCCCCTTTTATGTTTCCATCTGGAGTCAGGCTCAGGCGGTGCACAGAAGGCGGACAGCCCAGGAGGCGTCCATGGGTGTGCGACATAGAGAGATGGCGACCAGGACAGGCAGGGACACACGGTGCGGTCTGTCTACGGGCCATGGGCCCCAGGGGACCTGGCCAGCCTTCCCGGCACAGTGCCTCCTCGAACCCAGGACCGGGAGGGGGCGCACGGTGCGCATGGCTGGGGGAGCTGCAGGTTCAGGCTGCGGTCTCCACAGCCCTGGACTCCTCCTGGGTCTTGTTTGCTGGGGCTGTTCCAGCTCGACCTGGGAGCCTGCGGGCAGCAGAGCCCCGGCTCCCAGCGTTTCTCACTTAGAGGCTCCGGGGGAGTCCAGGAGCTGGCATTTTTTATCCCTTATAATTTTAAAGTGGGCAAATGCAAGTAATAAATATAGCAATGTGTATTTAGCAATTATATAAAATCACACATATAGATTTTTACATATATATATATATATATATATATATTCACAAACATGCCAGGATTTTTTTCGTTGAGCTTTTTATTTTGAAATAATTGCAGATTCACACGTTGTTGTTGTCAGAAGTAACACCGAGGGACTCCACGTGCCCTTTACCAGGTTTCCCTGGTGGCACGTCTTGCAAAATCACATGACATTCTCGCAGCCTGGCTATGGACACGGGGACAACGACTCAGCACCCCAGCCTCACCGGGGCCCCTCCCGGGCCCTTTACGGTCACACCCTCTCCCTCCCGCTCCTGAACCCACTCTTCCCCTCTCCAGATCTGTACTTGTGTCATTTCAAGGGTGTTAGGCAAATGGCCCCATACAGAATGTGACCTTGGGGGATTTGCTTCATTCTCTCCACGCCTGGGGATCCATCCAGGTCGGCTCAACAGCTCGTTTTTTTCTTCCCTCCCTCTTTCTTTCTTCTTTCTTTCTCTTTCTCTTTTTTCTTGCCTTTCTTCTCTTTCTCTTTCTTTCCTTTCTTTCTCTCTCTCTTTCTTTCTTCTTTTGGAAACCGGGGCCTCATCCATGCTAAGTGTGAACCACTCCTGCACTGCGTCCAGCCCCAGCTGACTCCTTGTTCTTTCCCTGGTGAGTGGTATCCATGGCATGGAGGTCATCATGGATCCTCAGAAGGTCACGTGGGTAGTTCTGAGTGGTCCATTAGTACAGTAATGCTGTGATGTACATCAGTGTTTCAGATTTTGTGTGAGTAAGAAAAATGCAACCTCAACTTAAAACGCACAGCTGTGTTAACCCTCACATTTTGATCTGCCTTTACTCTGGGTATTGTTGAATATTTTTATATGTAAGCATTTATGAAGTGCTAAATAAATATGTTATTATTTTTTAAAAAAGATTTTGTGTGAATATGAATCTTCATTTCTCTGGAATAAATTCCCAGGAATATAATTGTAGAATTGTTTGGGAGTTGTGAAGTTTTGTTGTTTTTTTTTTGGTACCGGCGATCAAACTCGGGTCCTTGCACTTGCGGAAACCACTGAGCTAAATCCCCGGCCCAATTGTGAAATTTTTTGAGGGGAGGAGGGAGAGTATTCACGATTGAACCCAGGGCCTTCACACTGAGCTATATCCCCAACTCTTTTTATATTTATTTATTTATTTATTTGGTACCGGGGATCAAACTTGGGACCTTGGGCTTGCAAGGCAGGTGCCGGAACCACTGAGCTAAATCCTGGCCCTTTATTTTTTTAAATATTGCTAAGTCGGGCCAGGGATTTAGCTCAGTGGTTCTGCCACCTGCTTCGCAAGTGCAAGGACCCGAGTTCGATCCCTGGTACAAAGAAAAGAAAAGAAAAAAAAATTTTGCTAAGTGGCTAAGTTGCCCAGGCTGGGCTTGAATTTAGTGATCTTCCTGCTTCAGCCTCCCAGAGTGCTGAGATTACAGGCGTGCACCACCATTCCTGGCTTGTATTGTTTTTAAGGAAACTGCCAAATTGTTTCCTGGAGTCAGTGTATCATTTCACATTGGCACCAGCAAGGAGTAATTCAGTTTCTCCACATCCTCACCAGCATTCAGTGTTGTAGTGTTTTCTCTTTCAGCCATTCTGATCATCTGTATGTACCGATATCTCACACAGGTTTTGAGTTGCATCTCCCTGACAGCTAAGGATGCTGAGGTCTTTTCATGTGTGAATTTGCCTGTCTAATCTGGCCAGTGAGATGCCTGCTCCTGTCTTTGCTCACTTTCAAATTAAATTGCTTACTTTTGCTTAGTTCTTTAAGCTTGAGCTTAAAGAATTCATTACATATTTTGGGTGATACTAGCCCTGGTCTGAAATCTGGTTTCTAGATATCTGTTTCAGGTCTATAGCTCCTCTTTTCACACTCTGTGGGTTTTTTTGTTTTTGCTTTTGTTTTGTTTTTTGGTACCGGAGATCGAACTCAGAATCTTGTGCTCGCAAGGCAAGCTGCACCACCACTGAGCTAAATTTCTGGCCCCATACTCTGTGTTTTTTACTTTCTACTTTTGAATAATTTCCAGCTTACAGAAGAGTTCTTAGAACTGTACAATGAGCCCCCATATCCTGTCCGCCCTGATTCCTCAAGGGTTAAACATTTACATACTTTCTTATTCTGTATTTTTGAGCCATCTGAGAGTAACTTGCAGATAAGATGCCTGTTATATCTTGATGCTCACATGGGTTCCTACCACACTGCCCAGCTCCTATATCACCACAGCAGCGCCATAAAAATCAGGACCTTGAAGCCAGGTATGGGGGCGCACACCTGTGATCCCAGCACTCAGGAGGCTGAGGCAGAAGGATTGCTGCAAGTTCAAGACCAGCCTGAACTACAAAGTGAGAGCTTGTCTCAAAAAAAAATCAGGACCTTGATATTGATGTGATGCTACCATGAGCCCACAGACCCCACTGGAGTGTCTCCGCTTCACAAATCGCCCCAATACCACCTCTCACACTTCCAGACCCTAAGCCAGGTCCACATGGTCATTTGTTGTTATGTTTCTTTAGCACCCTTCAACCCAGGATTTTATTCCACACTTTTACCTGATGGTTGGGGCAGTAGCTTGCAATTCAGAGAGGAAGGCTGAGCCAGTGAAGCACATCTAGCAGATGGGTAAACTGAGACCAGAAATTGTGGCGCTTGCTCAAGGCCTCACAGCTGGTCCTGGGCTCTCTCACCCCTCCCTGAGACTGGGAAGGCCCAGGGCTACAGTTTAAGGTGACACTGTCAACTGACAAGATGGCCCAGTGAGGATGGAGCCTACTGGCCACTTCGAAAACACCTAAATTAAAGCTGGGTGTGGTGGTGGCGGGCTGGAATCCCAGCTCTCTGAAAGGCTGAGACAGGAGGATTGCCAAGTTTGAAACTGGCCTGGGCCACTTAGCCGCTTAGTGAGAACTTGTCTCAAAATATTTTTTAAAAGGGTTGGGAATAAAGATCAGTGATAATGCCTAGCACCCCTGGGTTCAATCCCCAGTACCATCAAACAAAAACCCCAAACCACCTAATTAAAACACGATGAGGGAATCCTACTTTTGAATTTGTCTTTGTATTCCTTCACTGTGACATTTTGAAGAGCCCAGTTGCCCCCTGTCCTGCTGGCCAGGCCCATTCCCACCTCAGAAGTGGTCTGTGCCCCTCTGGGGCTGCTGTTGGAAGGCACACAATGTCCGCTTGCCCCTCACTGGTGACACTCGTGTTTGTCACTTGGCTTAAGGTGACATCTGCCAGATTCCCCCACAGTGCAGATAATTAGTTAGCATTTTGAACTTACTAATTACTAAGTAATAACTGGCAAACACTTTGAGGGGAGATACGCTGAGGTGGAGTAAACACCCTGTTTCCTTGGGCCTGTCACCCGGAGTCCGCTCATCCACTCTTCACTCTTCCCTGAATCAATTATTAATATGCTGGTTGTCAAATGGAAGTTTTCTAATCCCATTATTCCCCCTACACTTAAGAGTCAGCTTTCTCCCCCATTCACGCATTCAATCATTTATTTTTATCATGAATTATTTATAGAGTAAATAAAGATAGCATCCATTACTATATCGCCCTGCCCCGATTGTCCCCAGCCCAGCCAGAGGGAGCCCTTTGAGCAGTCTCCTGCCCTCCCATCGCACTTCCAGAGCTTCTGGACTTCTTGGCACAAGAGACATTCCAGACCCATCCTGAACATTCCAGACCCCGCCCTGGATTCGGCTTTCTGCAAAGAGCCTTAGTTCCTGTTAGGAGAGAAGAGACCGGAAGTCAGAACCTGGGCGCTGGGCTTGCAGGTTGCTGCTGGGGCTTTACTGTCTCAGGGCCAGAGCTAGACACACACTCCCCAAGTCTATTTCTAGGTCTGGCTATATTAAGAAACCCACCATCAGGCCAGTACCGCAACTGCTGTCCAGCACCTTGGAGCTGATTCCAAACTTCCTCCTTGGCCTCTTCCATTATCCTCAGGGCACTTATTCAGCTGCCTGGAGTGAGACCCTCTCCACCACCTCTCCTCCTCCCTCCCCTGAGGGCCCATGAGCCTGGTGCTAAGGGAAAGGAGAGATACTAGGCATGGTGCACATGTGCACCTGTTATCCCAGCACTCTAGAAAGCTGAGGCAGGAGAACTGCAAATTGGAGCCCAGCCTGAAAAACTTACCAGCTTAGCAAGACCCCGTCTCTAAAAAATAAAAAATAGACCAGATGTGGTGGCGCATGCCTGTAATTCCAGCACTCAGGAGGCTGAGGCAGGAGGATCACCATGAGTTTGAGGTCAGCCTGGGCTGTATAGTAAGTTCACAGCAAGACCCTGTCTCAAAAATCCACAAAAATAAAAATATGAAAAGAGCTGGGGATATAGCTCAGTGTGAGGGCCCTGGGTTCAATCTCCAGCACTGCAAAAATAAATGCTGTGCTTCTAATGGTGACTACATCTCAGGTCAATCACCAACAGCACCACGGGCTGGTGAATCCACCTGAACTTGGTCCCATTCCAAAGACTGTTTCCAAACAAGGTTCAGTCATAGCACTGAGGGTCAGCACATCAACATGTCTTCTAGGAGAAAGAATTCAGCCTGCAACAGGATGGGATGTGCATTTGTATTGAGCCTGGGGTTGCAGCTTTAGCCTTCCAGGACCCCTGGGGTGGAGTGGGCTTCAACAGAGATGGAGGGGCTGGGAGCCGGAGGGCAGGGTTGGCCATGGGCAGGGCTGCAGAAGGGCGCAGGCCAACGGGGCCCCAGAGGAATCTGGACACCAGCTCATACCACATGAGGGACAGGGTGGGGGTGTGGAAATCCTGTCCGGGGATATGCTGCTCATTCCATGTTGGCTAGGAAACTCTGGCTTGGGGACCCCTGGGCAAAGGTCAGCCAGGTGCCCTCCAGTCTGAGACCTCAGCGGCCCAACAAAAGCAGGGGGACCATGCAGGCTCTGGCTTCTCCCTATACAGTAAGGGCCTGGGCCTGGGCCCCCCTCAACGGGACCCTAGCAAGCACCCCCACTTGGGGACTACTGCTCAGGCTTTGCCAGTTATCAAGTCATTTAAAAGCCTGTCCCAAGACCCAGGTATGGTGGCCTACACCTGTAATCCCACCACTCTGGCAGGCTGAGGCAGGTAGACTGCAAGTTCCAGTCAAGCCTGAACAACTCTGACTCAGTGAGACCATGTCTCAAAATAAAAAATGAAAAAAGGGCTGGAGGTGTAGCTCAATGTGAAGGCCTTGGCTTCTACTCTCCTTGCTGAAACAACAAAAAAAGTACTGGCATAAAACTTACAGGACTTGGCCCACCCAGTGTGTACAGGCCCTGCGTAGTTGCTTCTGGCTGGCCTGGCAGTCGAGCAGAGGGAAGTGCTAGGGTCCTGAGCCTGCTGCCCTCCGGGGCATGGCTGACTATTCTTTGGCAGCAGCAGATGAAATCAGGTGATCCCGGGCTACTCCAGAGGTGGTCCTTCACCATAGAGATGGAGAAACAGAGGCCCAGAGAGGCACGGGTGGGGTCTGGCTCCCTGCCAGGGTCGGCCCTGGAGTAGCCTCCGCCTCTGCTGGGCCTGGTTCTGCTTAGGGCTGAAATTCAAGGGAAAAGGCAGGAAAGGGGCTCCATCCTCCAGGGCTGGAGTGGACGCATCTCTCCACCGTTGCTTGCAGTGGCTGGAGCAGTGGCCCTGGTCGCAGGTTCATGTGTTTGATGAATTTGTCATAACTTGAAAGGCCCTGGTTTCTACACTAACTTCCTGTTCCAGTTCACTTGCCAACATAACCACAGGCGGGTTAATTGCATATCCGTCAACACGCACAGGGAGCTCTCGGAGTCCTCGCGTTCCTCAGCCCAGCTCCAGCCTGCAGGGAGCCCCTAGCGCCCTGGCATCCACACCAGAGCGCAGCCGTGGCCTGTGCTGTGTGCCCTTCCGGCGGCCCCTCTCTGCCATCCTCCCCGTGGGTTTGCTGGAGGGGATGGAGTTTCCACAAGACAAGCATAGGTGCTCCTGACAGCAATTCCTCTGCTGGCATCTTTTTTTTTTTTTTTTTTTTTTGTACCGGAGATCAAACTCGGAACCTTGCGCTTGCACTTGGAGAGGAACCACTGAGCTAAATCCCCGGCCCTGGGATCTTCTTCCCTCAAGTCCTACCAGCCCTGGGTGTGAAGAAGGGACTCACAGGGACCAGTTCCCTGCACCTGGCCTGGCGTCTGTCCCACTCCGGGAGCAGAGGGGCAGCTGAGGGAGAGAACAGGGAGCTACATGATTGTGACGTGGACAGGCACACTTGCAGGGGTGGCTCCATGACAAAAGTCACGTGTATGGCTGGGATGCAGCCCTGTCCACTGTCACAACCAGTGTGCTCTGCGCATATGTGACTGTGCCAAATGCCTGGTGGAGGAGGAAGTGCCTGGATGGTCTTTTCACCTTAGAATCTTTTAGTGGGGGGGGTGGTGGTGGTGGTGGTGGAACTGGGAATGGAACCCAAGGCCTTCACACTGAGCTGCATCCCTGGCTTTTTTTGTTCATTCTTTTTTCCCCCTTGGTACTACGGATCAAACAGGACCTTGGGCTTGCCAGGCAGGTGCAGTACCACTTAGCTACAGCCCCGGCCCCATCATTTTTCATTCTTGAGAATGGGTCTCACTAAGTTGCCCAGTTTAACCTGGAACTTGTGATCCTCCTGTCTCAGCCTCCCAGAATGCTAGTGTACACACTCATGCCTGGAAACCTTTTGAATTTTTTTTGGGGGGGGGGGTACCGGGGATCGAACTTGGGTCCTTCCACTTGCAAGGCAGGCGGCGGAACCACTCAGCTAAATCCCCAGCCCGAACTTTTTGAATTTTAAAAGTACTGGTTGAGTTTCCTGGGGCTGCTGTAACAAATTTCCACAAACTGGGTGACTTAAAGTAATAAAAATTTATTCTTTCACAGTTCTGAGGCCCAGAAGACCCAAATCAAGGTGCCCCTGGGCCAGTCTGCTCTGGAGGCTCCTGGGGAGGACACTTCCTGTCCTTCCTGCTTCTGGGGGCCCTGACGCTCCTTGGCTGGGCCACAGCACTCCAGCCTCTGTCTCTGTCTTCACGTAGCTTCTCCTCTGCTGTTTGAGCTTCAAATACCTCCCTCAGTACCCAACCTAAACCCAGGTGCCCCTACCTGGGAACGAGATGGAAATCAGAAGCTGGAGAAACCCGTGGGCCAGCAGCCCAGCCCTGCTCTGTAAATGGGGTATAGGTGGCCCTTGGCCTCTGGGTACCTGTCCACATGGGCACCTAGACTGTCCCCTCCAGTGCTCCTTTCCTCAGATACAGCCAGCCTCCCTGGGGCACACACAGGTCGGGGTGAGGGTGATAAGAAGGAAGGGGCCAGAAGCCACAGTAAAGGCATCAAGGTGTGTTTGAGGCCTCAGAGCCAAGCGGAAGCCAGAAGTTCAGGGCTGGCTTGGCCAGACCTGGTGCCACTGTGACTCTGTCCAGACGGATGTCTTCAGGGCCACCCACCCTGTGTGGCACTCTGCTGCATACACAGCTGCAGAGCCAGGAGCCAGGTGGCCTTGGACCCTGTCCATGGTCTGGGGCCTTGGACAAGTGACCCTTTCTCCTCATCGAACAGAGCAAAGGGCCAACATGAGCTGGGCTAGGGCTGGTGGGAGGGCACCGCGGGGTGGCCTGGAAGCTACCTTTCAACAGGCCTCGGGGGTTGGACTGATTACACCCTGCCCTCATGCCTGGGTGGCCTGTCCAGCTCTCTGTGCTCTCTGGGCCTTCTGGGGCCACTCTGGGACCCACTGACTCAGAGGTGTGGAGACAACGGTGGCATCAGAAGGGACAGCCATGGGTCCCATGCTGACTATGGCCACGGGCGCTTCTCCACAATGGAGGCAGGACAGGCCCCCCGGGTGGCAGGAGGCCGAGGTGTTTTGGGCTCCTGGCTGCCCAGCCCCTCACCACCTGGCCTTTTTCTGGGATGAGTGCGTGGTGGGGAGGCTCAGGGTCCAGGAGGCTATTGGTCCTTTCTGTCTGTTTTCTAGTGCTCAGGATGAGTCCTGGCACTCTGAGGGTCCTGACCTTCCTTTGGGAACACTGGGGAAGAGGATGGTTCCATCAAACAAGCTTTCAGGGAACTCATGTCCCCATAAGGGGGGATTTTGCAGCAGGCTCAGTGAGGACAAGGAGGGACAAGGGAGACACATGGCCATGTAGCCCTCAACTTGGGCCTGGCAGAGCATGGCCAGGTGGAGTACGCAGCGCCTGCTCTCTTGCTATTGACTGAAGTCTGGGCCAGGCGGGCCTCAATGGCCCTGTGTCTCTCTCCCAGTTGCCCTTGGTGGAGGCTCCCAGAGTCTGATTTTCAAAGGAGTCTTGGCAAGGTCTGGAGCCACCCAAGGTGCCCCCTGGTAGGCACAGAGAGGATGAGCAGGTTCCTGGGGCTCCCCCGCTCTGAGCAGCCCCTGAGCCCGGACGGAGCCACCCAGCACCCCACAGCCCCTGCCCTGCAGGTAGGGGTGGTGCTCTGCTCCCCGCCCTGGACACTGGGGAAGCGACAGAGCCTCGGTGCCTGGGGGTGTCAGGAGCCTGGTCTCAGTGTGCCCGATGGGGGTCCCGCCCACGAAAGAGCCTCGTGTCACCAGGGCCTGCCCAGCCTCCTTGCCCCAAACCTGCAGCCCTCTTGCTCCTCTCACTCATTCCCTCCAGCCTGTCCTCCCTTTCAAACCACCTGCTCCGGAGCAAATCTGCTTGAGGCCTCTCCCCCAGCAGAGTCCTTCAGCCTCTCGGAAACCTCTGGAGCTGAGAAGCAGAGAAGCAACAGCCAAGTGGGAACGCAGCGGCCCCAAGGGCAGCACTTGCTCAGACGATCAGGCCTGGGGTGACGATGGAAGACGGTGGAGGACGGGGCTGGTGGAGGGGACCGAGCCAAGCAGCCTTGCCCATGATGGGTGGGCCTGGGCAGTGTGACAGTCACCTCACATCATCATGGAAGCCAGCAGGAGGCGGGGACAGAGCCGGGCCACAAGTGACCTTCTTCCCCATCCCGACACCCAGCTCAGCAGGTGGGACTGTGTCCCCGAGAAAGACACATTCAAGTCCTGCCTGTACCTGTGATGAAGCCAGGACACAGGGTCTGCACAGGGACTAAGTCAGGACGAGGTCAGATTGGAACAGGCGGGGCCCGACATCTGAGTCCTGGTGTCCTAGTTCACAGTGAGACCCTGACGTGAACAGTGGTGACAGCTGCATAGCAACGTGAATATTCTTTTTTTTTTTTTTTAATGTGAATATTCTTAACGCCACTGAGCCATGGACTTAGAAATGCTTAATTAAAATGGGAAATTATGCATATAGATATCCACAATTTGGGGGAATGACTAAATAAAATTTTAGGAACATGAAGTTATGGGGGCATATTCAGTAAGAGAAAATACGTTTCTGAAAGCTGTGTGACATGCCAGTGGTTCCCATTGTCCATGCGGAGCGCGACAAGCCACATGCACACAGGGGACAGAGACTCAGTGGATTAAGAGGTTAGTGAGGACCTCACTGAGTGTACAAAGTCAGATGCTTCAGAAGGCATCTGGGCCTTAATTACTTGATTCTGTTTCCACCTCTGACTGCATAAAAATTCCAGACAGAGTACAGAGAAAGCCAGAGGGAGGCAAAGGGAGGAGGAGAGAGAAGCCGGGCAAAGGCGAGGCAGAGGTGGTGCCGGGGCCACCCACGGAGGACGGACAGAGGCAGGGACGGGTCTGCCCGCAGTGTTCATGGAAGAACTGCCCCACTGCACCTCTTTCCAGCCTTCTGGCCACCTAAGCCGTGGAAAAATAGATTCTTGTCGTCTGGGCTGCCCAGTCTGTGGTCATTTGTCACAGACCCCAAACACTGCTGCATGGCCCAGCTGAGAGTGAGCTCAGGCAGGAAGGACAGGAGGCACCCGGTGGTGTGGGTCACGCACATGTGGCCTGGAGGATCATGAAGGTGGAAGCCAGTGGAAGCCAGAGGAGGCAGAAGGAGCTGTCGCCTTGCCCGAAGGAACAGCTGTGAAACGCAGGTGTCTAGGCCCCTGGCGGCAGGGGAGGGTCTAGCCAGTCCAGGGTTGGGGCTGCTTTGTGGGGTCAGGAGGTTGGGACTAGATAGCCTGGGGAGGGGGACACTGGGACTGCAGCCTGGTGCTTGCTGGCCACACATGGGCTGGGTGCACTGCTCTTATCCCAAGAAGGGGAAGGAGGAGCAGAGACGCGGGTCTGTCCAACTCACCAGCAGCCACCACAGTGCCAGATCCTGGGGCCACTACTCAGGCCTGCTCTGGCCACCCCAGGGAACAACTCCTGCCTGGGAGGACCCGTCTCATCCACGCTTCCTGACACGACCTCCACCCCACCTTCACAGTGTCTCCTCCTGAGGCTTGGTCCTATCCCCTCTCGCCCCTGCCATGACCCCACCTACACCACTATTTTGTGTCCCTGCTGTGCCTCAGCGTCCAGTCCTGTGGCCAGGCAGGGGTGGCCGCCCTCACACGCTCCAGAGGAACTGCCCTCCGGACAGTTTCCTAGAGTGGCCGATGTCCATGCTGAGTCCTTCTGCCTGAAACCTGCCGACCGCCTGGCACTGGTGTCCATGAAGGACTCCCTCCCTAGGGGCTCAGGCCCAGGATGGCAGGCACACATGGCTCTGCACACACACACACACACACACACACACACACACACACACTCCTAGGTCTTTAGAGCTCATGCAAAATCCGTCTCAGCCCTTGTACCCCTTCCCTGACGCAGGTGTCATCTCTTCCCTGGCCCTGCAGCCAGCCACTTGGCCTGTCCTCCTGCTTAGCAGGACCCTGTACAGTCCCTTCCCAGAGGTGGCCAGAGGTTTCTCTCAGCCTAAGCCCCCCACTGGCTTCCCATGTCTCAGGCCCAGAGCCAAAGGCTTCCCAGGGACTTCTGTATCCAGTTGCTGGTACCCATCCTCTAAGGCCGTCCCACTTCCTTTCCTGGCCCACTAAAGGTCCTATCTCCTCTCTTTCCTGAGCACCCTGGGGCCTTTGCACCTGCCAGTACCTCCTCCCTGTTTGACTCGCTGTTAACCTCCTTCAGTCCTGGGCTCGGATGTTATTGGGACCTCCCTGTTTAAAATGGCAACACCCTTCCAGGCTCCCTGGCACCCAGGCAGAGGCCTGGATGTGCTGTGTAACTGAAACATGTGGGTTGCCATGATTTGTCCCCATGTCCCTGTGCTGTGTGCACTCCAGTGTCTGGCTCCATGCTGTTTCTCCAATCCCTGCACACACACCGGGCACACCATGGCCCTAGGTGGGGCATGTGGCGGCTGATCCAGAGGGGAGGCTGTTCAGGCTGTGGATGCGCTGGGGGCAGGCCCATGCCCCCAGACCTATGGGGAAGCACCCATGGGTCCCGTGGGCCTGGCAGGTGGGTTTTAGTCCCGGGTGCCTGTGTCAGGCAGGCAGCGCTGCCCGAGAGCCTCGAAGCAGAGAAGGCCACCACTGCAGGGAGACTGCAAGGGGACCCCAGGGGCACAGGAGACAGGGATAAGCTTTGTGGTAGCTCAAGGCCCCTTGGCCTAGGCCAGCAGGGGTGCTCTGAGCAGCTAGCACAGCCCCAGGTGACTGGCACCAGAGCAGTCAAATAGGCCGGTGGATAGGAGGGGGATCCAGAGAGCCGGCTCTCCCCCTCCGGTTTCTAACAAAGGCCACTGCAGTGAGGCTGGCGCGTGGCCTCCTGGACAAGGGGCCACACCAGCTGGACCCTGATGCAGAATGACCCTTGATCCTATATCACACGACACACAACAATTAATCGAAAGTGGATCACACAACAAAAGGTGAAGAATACACCCCAAATCTTCTAGAATAAAACATAAGAGAATCCTCTTTGAGACATTGTGGTCAACAAAGGTTTCTGATATAGGATGCAAATGGCACTAACCCTGAATGAAAAGTCCGGGCTTTATGAAAATTAAGAACTTGCAAGGACCAGAGTTTGAGCCTCGGTACCAAAAAAAACCCCAAACAAACAAACAAAACCATTAAGAACTTGGAGAAGCCAGAAAGAGGATAAAGAAGAAGCCATGCCAGGTAGTGGTGGTTGCTGGTAGAACCAGCTACTCAGGAGGCTGAGGCAGGAGGATCATAAGGTTGAGGCCAACCTGGGAGACATAGCAAGACCCTGTCTCAAAATAAAAAGACTGTATGTAGCTCAGTGATGTTCAGGCTCTACCTCTGTGTATCTTGATAGGTAGGTAGAAAGATGTCCAGCCAAAACCTTGTGTCCAGAATATATTCAGAGTGGGTAACACACTTGGAACAGGCATCTCATGAGCCCAAAGGCATTGAAATGGCCAACATACAGACAAAACCTGATCCTCAATCACTGGGGAGATGAACATTTAAACCTCCAGCAGTGCTTCACCTCCCTCACCACAAGGGCCACGGTGTGGATGTCAGGGAGGTCCTGGGACAATGGGGCTCTCTCTCCCTTCCAGCGGGAGTGTGGAGTGGCGTGGCCACCTCTTAAAACCATCTGGCCACTTGTACCAATTCCTACACCTAACCCGTGCCTCAGCCTCCTGGATGGAATTCAACCCATGCTGCTTAATTTTGTGTCAACTTGATAGGTCAGACCTTACTGTGGATGTGTCCGTGTGGCTGTCGGTTTATGGATGAAGTCAGCATTTGACTGTGTGAATACAGACTGAGGGCAGAAGATGGCCCTTTCCAAAGTGAATGGGCCTCATCCAATCCGTTGCAGACAGACCCTGATACGCTGATCCTCCTGGGATCAGAGTCAGAGTGGATTTCCTCCTGGGTCTCACTCAGCATGCTCACCATAGATCCTGGGACTTCTCAACCCCATAACCCAGTCCCAGTTCCTTCTAATAAATCTCTTTATACAGACTTAGACCTAGGTACGGCTGTATCCCCTACTGGTCCTGTCATTCTGCAGAACTCTAGGACAATACCCAAGACAAGCGAGGCCGTCTATCATCAAAAGGCATGAACAAGGGTGTGCACAGTAGGGCCTGGTGGTGCACGCAGGTCATCCCAGCACTCTGGGAGGCTTAGGTGGGAGGTCTGAGAGTTTGAGCCCAGCCTGGGCAACTAAGCAAGTTAATGAGACACTGTCTCCAAATAATAAAAGGGGCGGGGATGTAGCTCGGCGTAGTTTGATCCTTAGTTTAAAAAAATAAAGAGCTTGTGCAACAGCCCTGTCCGTTCCACTCCTCCACTAGTTTCCCAGGGCTGCTGTGACAGACGTCCACAAACTAGGTGCTTTACCACACAGATTTTTTCTCTTATAGTTCTGAAATCAAGGTGTTGGCAGGGATGGTTTCTTCTGGAGCCTGTGAGAAATGCTTTCTACACCCTTCCACTGGCTTCTGGTGGCCATGGCAACCCTTGGTGTCCTTTGGCTTGTGGCTGCATCACTCTGAGCTCTGCCTCCATCTTCATGTCTTCCTCCCTCCAAATCTCCCTCTGCGGGGCTGTGCCTCTGCTCCGAGTGCACGTCTACCCGGGTGTCTCGCTCCTTCTCATCTTGCAGGAGCCGAGAACCTCCAGGTTCCTCTGGAGACCGGTTGTGGCTCCTCCCAGACCCTGGCCATGAAGACAAAGGTGCTGGCGACAGGATGAGGGGTCTGCATGTGGAGAGAGGTCCCTGCCAAGGTCAGTTACCACTGTCGCCCAGCCCTGCTCCTGCCTGGGGGCCCTCTGGGTTCCCAAGGCTGGGGCTGGGGGGAGAGGAGAGGGGAGATGCGGAGAGGAAATCCAGAAGATGGGGCTGGGTCTCTGGAGGTGGAACCCTTGGTCAGACTCGGTCAGAAATTAAAAGGCTCTGGGGGATCTTTGGGCAACATCAGGGAGCCAGAAGGAACAAGAGGGGTTGAAGGATCCAGAGTGGGTCCTGGTGCAGGTGGGACAGGCCTCATATCCTGTTGGCAGAGGACTTCTTGGTGGAGACAGAAGGAAGGCAGGAGTTTGCACCCCCATTCACACCCAACAGTTGCCTGCCCACGTGACAGGCGAGCTCCCAGTGGGGGTGACATCCTGGGTCCCTTCTGCATGCAGCAGTGAGCCTGGTTGTTCCAGAAGGAGCAGAGGGCACTGCCTCCCCTCCTGGCTCCATTCAGCTGGGCACTGGTGCTGCTCAGGAGGGTGTGGATGAGTGGGAGGCAGGGTGGGAGAGATGAGCTCGGCGGGAGGAGAGACCTGGTGGCCAGGTCAGAAATGCCCCTTGTGGCACTTGGGTAGGGCGAAGAGGCTGGGACTCGGTCCTGGAGCCCAGTATGTGCAGCTGGCTGTGCCCTCACCCAGGTGACTGACAGCTGGATTTGAAAAAAGGAGGCAGAACAGTTAGGACAACGAAACCTGGTTGTCCTGTAGGGTTGTGGGAGGAGGGAAAAGTCACTCTACCCGTTTGGGCCCCAGGGAGGAGAGGCAATTACTCTACATCCCAATCTCTAGGCCAGCTGACAGCCCTGGGGAAGCTCTTAAGTGCACAGAAATGTTTTCGGGTGCAAGGGGAACCCCTGAATCCCTGGTTTTCCTCTGTTGAAGGAGGTGGCTCTGGGCTTTCCAGCCAGAGTGGCCCTAGAAGCGGTCATTCTGATTTCTGTCCTCTAAGAGCAAACTCTAGAGAGAACAAAGGAAAGATGCAGTCATGCCATCGCCGTTCAGCTAGGGAGGCAGCCAGGAAAGAGAGAAGTTGGTGATTTAGGGGCAAGGGAGGCTCAGGCGGCAGGCCAGGGTGAATTTGGCCAGTTCCTCATCCCTCTGAGCCTCAACACCCTTCTTTGTAACCCAGCAGGAGGGAAAGGGGCGCTTGGGAGAGCCCCCAGCCATCCCCCAGCCACCATGTTCACCCAGCCACAAGCCACCTGTGGGCTCAAGCGACGTGGCCTGTGGTGGCAGACCTGGCTGGCTCTCTGAGTCCCGGTGAGGCTCCCTGTGGGCCAGCTTCCTGTCCGCTCCAGATAAGAGAACAAATGTCTGCCTGAAGTCGGTTTGAACTGCTCCGGACAATCTCCTAATTCTCCTAGGGTTCAAGTCCTTCCTCCTCACCTTTCCGAGCAGGTCTTGGGGTCCTCATCTTTCCCTGACAGGTTGGTGGCGGTGCCCTCTGCAGAGTGAGGCTTTCCCTCTACCCCCCATCCTGTCCCCCTGGATCTTTTGGGGACATACACCCACACTTTCCACCTAAGGGAGGTCAGTGGCCTGGGGCTGTTGTAAGAAAGAACTACAAACTGGATGCTTAAAACAATAAAGTTTATTTTGTCAGAGTTCTGGAGAGCAGAATCTCAAGCCAAGCGG
Source organism: Heterocephalus glaber (assembly GCF_053883595.1). NCBI lineage: Eukaryota > Metazoa > Chordata > Mammalia > Rodentia > Bathyergidae > Heterocephalus > Heterocephalus glaber. The sequence continues at coordinate 1,450,886 of NW_028258173.1, read as the reverse complement.
TCAGCACGACTGGGCCCACCCTAAATCCCGAGCGAACTCATCCTGCTTACCTCGGTATATCTGCAGAGACCCTTTGCCCTAATTAGCCACGTTCTCCTGTTCTAGCTGGACACCTCTTTTGGGTGGGTCACCGTTCAACCCACTATGGTGGGATTCCCAAATTGGGATGGTGCTGCTTGCAGCCGTGGAGTTCAGCTTGGGGTGTGAGGTCTTCGAGCCCAGGACAAGACATTGATGGCCTGGGAAGGAACCGGGGACCAGGTGACAGGGTGGGGGCTGGGCCAGGGCTCTGGGTAAAGAGGATGACTGTTCCTATCAAAAAAGGAAGTGCTGGGCCGGGATGTAGCTCAGTGGTGCTGTGCCTGCCACACAAACACAAGGTCCTGAGCTTGATTCCCAGTACCAAAAAAAAAAAAAGAAAAAGGGCCGGGGAGTTAGCTCAGTGGCACTGCGCCTGCCTTGCAAGCGTGAGGTCCTGAGTTCTATCCCTGGTAACACACACACAAAAAGAAAGGAAGTGCCAGGCAGAGAATGTCATGGGTGAGCCCAGGCCCCAGCCCAGGGCTTCTCTGTGCTGCCTGGGGCTGCCCCATCACCCCCGGATTGTCTGGAATGAGGGTGAGATGAGCTGATAGGCTGGACCACCTGCAGTGTTCCTGCCCCTGTGCAGAAGGACAGGAGGCAGCGATGGTACCTCTGCAGGTAAGGAGGGGATGGAGTGGCCCCCTGGAAGTGGGCTGCTCTGGAGAGGGCCTGGGAGTGGCCGCAGGCCTCATGGGGTGTGTGTGTGGGGGGGCTCTGGCTGTGGCCTGGACAGTGTGTGATAAGGGTCAGGGTCACAGGTACAGGGTGCCGTGTTTATGGGGCGACTTCCTCTCCACTCGGTGGCAGGCAGGTTTAGTGGAGGCCTAACCTGCCTGCCTCCTTGACCCAGCTGAGGGAGGAACCTTTGAACTTTGGATCTGTGGTTTTATTAATAACGAAAATTACTCAGTAGGAAGAAAGTGCAGGAATGGGGCCCAGCAGCACCCACCAGGAAGGTTCCCTGCCTGCCCCACCTGACCCCCACTTGTGCGGATGGACCCCACCGCCACCCCGTCCTTGTCAGGCACCGTCTCCTCCAGCTCAGCCCCTTCCCATGGGGCCCTTTCACCTCCACCTCCTGCTAGACAAGGTGAGCAGACCAGGAGCCCACGTCGATGGGCTACGAGGAGCCCCTTGGGCTCCCATTTTCATTTTGGGGGCGCTTCACGGCATGGGGGAACACATGGGCTCAGCCCAGGACTGGTCCCCAACACTGGGCAAAGTCCCCTCCTGGCTGCTCATATTTGGGTCAGTGCTGACCGCCCCGAACCAGTGACCACTGGGGCCTCTCTGAGGCATGACTCTCAACCCAAACCCCAAATTTCTCAGGGCTCTCAGCTGGGGCTGGAGCTGAATGGCCTGGCTTCATGCCTGGAGACCTTGCCAGTACAGAGGACTGCCTGGTGGCCAGTCCTTGCTCCCTCGTGTGCCCTGGGCCCACAATGGTCTCTTGCTCAGGCAGCTGCTCAAGAGCCATGCATGGCCACATCCTTCCCTTTGGCCAGCTGAGGGTAAGGCGCCCTCTGGGGTTGGCAAGGGGCCCCTGTGCCCCAAGTCTCTTGTCCTCCCCAGTGCTGGTTACCTCTTGGACTCTGGGCTGTCCTCCTCAGGGGCCAAGAACCCCATCTGGTTGAAGCACCTCCCTATGGGTGATCAGGAAACAACCACTTTGTCACTGGCTGCACTCCAGTTTCAAGGAGCAGGAAGGGCTTCTCCTTTGGGCCCCAACCTATAGCAGGCACCTGGAAGGCAGCTGATGCTTTCCCTGAGGGCCTGGGGGAGGAGGAGGGCAAGCTGAGGCATCCTAGTGCCTACAGTCACTCAAGGGGCCTCTGATGCAGGGATGGGCTGGGGGAGCAGGGTACCCCAAGTGCTTCCCAACATTGTGGCTGTGGCCCAGGACCCACCTTGGAGTCAGCTACTGACCCCTGGGCTTGCGGGTTTGTTTGGGATAGCGTTCATTGGTAGCTTTCTTTTGTTGCTGATTATAAAATGAATACATTTCAAAGGGGAAATCTGAGAAATATAGGATTATAAAGACAATAAAGCCTATCCATGACGCCATTCCCCAAGTGTACTTCCTCAGCCTCTGGATGCTGGCCTAGGAGGCGGAGTGGGCAGCACCAACTACTGAATTCTGAGTTCTCTAGCCACCCCCCACCGTTCTCCTCACCCCACTGCCACCCCTAACACCACGAAAGACCCCACTTCCTAGCCCAGACTCACTGCAGACATTCAAATCAAGGGGCCTACAGACATTCGTCCTGCCCCTTTCTGCCTCCAGGAAGCCTTCCGGGATTGAGCCACAGCACATCTTGCTCTGGAGTCGCTCCAAGGTCCTCCAGCTACAGCCTCACGCGTCCTCAGCCTAGGGTCACCAGGTTCCCTCTGTCTCCTGTCTGGGCAGAGACCTAGCAGGGCTGACAGATGGAGGCCCAGGGTAGGCTCCTCCTCTTCTGGATGACCATGAACTTCCAGGAAGGTCAGTCCATGTCCAAGCCAGACCAGGACTGGGGAGGTGCTCGGCTCCTATTGCAGCGGGGCCTGGGGTAGAGGCAGGAATCTAGGGGGAGGTAGGATAGAGGTCAGAACTACCGCCAGTATCTTGATCCCCTCACCTGGCCACCTCAATGCCTCCAATGGCTACAGGTATTTTAATACAAAAAAAGTTGAGTTTAACAAAGTTGTGTCAAACCTTAGACTTGAAACTGATTTTTACTTTCCCTTGAATGTCCCCCACCCCCGCCTCCCGGGTGGCAGGCACATGGCTGGGGAGACTGTGTATGCAACACCCTTTTAAGGGTTAACCAAGGCCCAAAAGCCAAAAAGCACACAGCTCTTGTTCTGAGGCCCGCTGATCCTCTGGTCCCGTGGTCACCACGGGGTGTGGGTGCGGACAAAGCCGTGTTCATGGAAGCCCTGGGCCTGATAACAGTGGCACAAGGACCCCTTTCTCTGCTGTCCCCAGCTGTGTCCCCTCCCCCAGCAGGCCTGACATCAGAGGTTCTGGGTCAGACATCCTGGGAGCACCCCCTGCCCAGGCTCAGCTGCTAAGGCTCTGGGAATTCACAAGGGGGCCTGCACTGGGGGAGGGTCCTGCCTGAATGGTCCGCACAGCTGCTGCTGGCTCATCCTGTCCCCAGTGGGAAGCTGGTTGCATTTTTACAACTGATTTTTGAACTTAAAAGTGGAGGTTCACATCCAGCCTGTTAAGTGTAATCTTGTTGGTTTAGGGCCAACCTGACCTTTTGGAATCTGGCTTCCAGATTCTTGCCATATCTGAGCAGTTCCTCCCAGCCGCAGTCAGAGTTCCTGGGACAGAGAAGTAGGCTGGCCGAGTAGGACCTCTGTGTGTGTGTATGGGGGGGGGGGGTGCACCAGGAGAACAGGGCCCTGGCCCATCCTTCTGTGAGTGCTGTGGTTCAAAACGCTTCTGGTCTTCAGGTGGAACCCTTGACTTACCCATGAGTCTTGGGCCATTCAGGAGTGGAAGGCCAGTTGTTCCTTATTTGAGTTTTGTAGAAGAACCCAAGGCCAAGTGCCTAGCCCCTGGGTGAGGACAGGCATTCACTCGGTATTAGTTCGCTGTAAAGTGGGCACCATCATCACCTGGGAGTGTCTAGGGGAGGACCTGGCATCCAGTTGCCCAGGCTAGAGAGGTGGAGGAATGAGCTGGCAAAGCTTCGCCTCTTGGAACCTCAGCTGCATAACCAAAGCTTTGTGGAGCCCCTGTGGCTGCCCTCTCAGGCCAGGTCACAGGGCAAACCAGGCCCCCTGCCTCTCTTACTTTTTGAGCACGTGGGGTCTGGAGATGGCCACTTCTTTTCTCCTAGCAGCCCTCAGGGGCTCCCTCCATCCCTCTCTGAGAAGCACATCCCCTGGTCCCCACTTAGTGAAAGCCCAGTCTTTGGCCAGCTGTGCACCCCAGCACAACACGTGTGAAAAGACTCAAGCCCTGAAGAGTCCAGGTAGCGCGTGGCTGGAGGCAGCTGAGGTGGTGGAGGTGGAGGGGTCTGGGTGGGGCAAGCGCCTGGTGCGGGAGGGGGGGGCGGGGGGCGGGGCAGTGTCCCTGCCCCCGCAGCGCGACCTTCCCTGTCGTGCGGACAAAGGCGGGCGGTGGCGGCCGGTGGTGTTTGGTTCCCGGATGTGGCGGGGCTGGTTCGGTGCCCGGAGGCGCCGGGCGCGCCCCCGGGGGAGCCGCCGGCGGTCTTCTCCCTTCTCCCGGTCTTCTCCCACTCGCGGCCGCGAGGCGATGCAGGGAAGCTGGCGGCCGAGGCCTTCCCCTCCCCCACGCCGGCGGAGGAGGTTCCGCGGGGCGGGGCGGGGCGGGGCGGGGCGGGGCGGGAGCCCCACCTGGGCCTGAAGCTGTGCAGCGGGGCTACTCGGCTGCCGTCCGAAACGCGGCCGAGTGGGCGGGCCGTGGAGGCCCCCAGGCGAGGGTCGCGGCCCCCACCTCACTCGCGGGTCTGGAGCTGGAATCCGGAGAAAGTGGCCTCCGGCGCGGGGCCCCGAGGCGCGTGGTTCGAGACAGCGACCAGTTTCTTCCTCGGGCCCCCAGCCCCCTCCCAGAAGGAACAGAAGAGCCAGCGTGCAGGGGAAAGATTAGATTTCGCTCCTCTCATCAATTTTCTGTTGAATGTCACCGGGCCCCATTGTGGGAGAGGGAAACACGTCACCTAGGCCATAAATTTACGATTATGGCGCCTCCGGCCGCCTTCTCGCTCCGCTCCCGGGGACAGGGCCGACTTGGCGAGCAGGTGGGGACCCGAGCCCAGGCCGCCCGACACCGCAGCCGCGGCTTCTCCCGACGCGGGTCCCCCACAATCAGCCCGCTCCCCGAGGCAGTATTTCCAAAGCCCTTTTGTTTCCGGCTCGGATGTGGGGGCTTTGATTTCTTACCACCTGTCTCAGGAGGGTTTTTGCATAGAAAAGTTCTGCCATTAAAAAAAGAAGAGCCAAGCGAATAATTCCGGTGGGAAGAAAATCGCCCATTCGTATGCACTGTTCCACCACCCAGGAGCAGGCCGCTGCCAGCCCTGAGAAAGGCAGCACAGGCCCCAGGTCAGGGTCCTCGGGCTAGAGCTGTTGACAGAGCTTCTGGGGAGTGTTCCTTTGGGGCCCTTGCTGGACCCCTCCCCCAAGAATTCATCCCCTGCGGGATTACTGATGCATCATGAATTGGGGTGGAATATGTATTTGTGCATGTCAAAAAATGGATCTCCTGAATGATTTTTAATTTAATGGATCAACTGTCCTGTTAACAAGAGGTGGTGGTTGTGCTACAGGCCAGACAGCAGTTGGAGGGGTGGGGTGGGGGGCAGGTGGTCCCGTGGCCAGGCCCCTACTGCTGTTCTTCAGATAGGGAAGACAGCGCTTTGCAGCGCATTCTGGCTGCTCTGTGGGAACTTTCTGGGAAAAATTTATTTTTGGTCTGTAAGTGCTAAAGGTAACCAGGCCAAGGACTCAGATCACCCCCCAGAAACAAGGGGAAGTGCGGGGAGTGTCTGTCTCCCAGGGAGGGAGCCCAGCAGGCACTGGGAGGAAAGTCTCAGCACCTAGCGAATTCCGTGTGGCCCATACCTGACAGCTGGGTCTGGGATGGACATGGGGAGCTCTGGAGACAGGACAGGAGGAGCTGTCCAGATGGACAGACAGCACCCTGTACAGTGGCCCTCTCTGGGGCAGAGGTGCTTGGGGAGTTGTCTGGCCTGGGCTGGGGTTTTCAAAGTGGGGAATCCTGGGGACCCAAAGAAATTCAAATGCAAGCTGGCTTCGGACGCCTGCCATCCGGGGTGACAGCGGAGGGGCAGGGTGCTGTTTGGCTAGCTGTGTGGGCTGTCAGTGATGCGAGAGAAACTGGGAGGGGCTGTAGCCCCCACAGCTCAGCTCTACCTGGTCCTATAATTCTGCTGCTGGCCCTGCTGATCAAACCTCGCACTCAGCCGCTCCCTGAGGCAGCTGAGGCCCGATTTAAACCAGCTGGGCATCATCTGAAGAGCCCTTGATACCTGGCCTGGATCCTCCTCCTGGGGCCCAGGTAGAGGCTGGGGCCTCTCCTAGCCCATCCACGGGTGTGAGGCCAGAATGGGCAGGTCTGGGTCCCAAGGCCCTGACTAGCTACCTTACACAGCTGGGACCCAGTGGGCCTGCAGCCATTGAGTCCTCAGCGCTTCTTCGGCATCTGGGTCCAATAAAGCAGATAGTCAAGGGGGGTGTCCTCCAGCCTCACTCTTCTTTGGAGGATGTGCTGGAAGGACCATATAGAAGGCCTTCTGGTCAGGCTCTGCTCAGGCACTTATCCCCAGCAGGGCAGCTTTAGCTATTCAGCCCTCACACCTAGTCCTGTCGGTCTGAGGTCTGATCACCTGGCTTCCCCTTCCGGCCAGGGGTCCAATCATGGGGTCCTTCCTCACTGCCAAGATGGCTTGGGTCAGCCTCCTGCCAGAAAAATTGATCACTCCTTATTCAGGGAGACCGAGAAAGGTTTCTCCCCCATACCCAGAGAACCTGTTTCTACCCCTAGGCCACCCCTAGACTTAGCCACAGGAGCCTGTGCAGAAGGAGCTGGCCTGGGTAGGTGGGTGGCCAGCACTGCACTACTGACACTGAGACTTCCAGGGGGCTCCTCACCGGAGGAGGGGACTGTGGGCAGGAGGCTGGAGGGGGGCAGGCCCGCAAGGGGTGGAGGATGGGGGAGCTGGGATCTTCCTCCTTAGCCCGGGGTCCTGCATCTTCCTGTCTCCCTGATCCTTGTGGTACCAGTAACAATCATACTGTCACTAATAAAAAGTCAGGGAGAAGCCGGGCCATGGATGCTTCTGGCCTTTATGAAAATCACTTTAATTTAACCCAGATGGGTCTCCTCGCTGATAACTTCATACAACGAGCACCCTGAATTATACTTTCTGTGTGAACACACTGGGTTATATTTAGCCACAAATTACCACTGTGTTTAACAAGCACTTTCCCCGCATGGGGAGGGGGATGGGCAGCTTCCCGACCTGGTTGAAGGAAACCAGGAACAACAGAAGTTAAACCTCCCTCTGAGGAGGCTGTCTGGGAAGCTGTTTATCTGACTTCAGAGTCCCCAGCTGCTCTTCTTGCTTTTTAAAACTTACAGCCAGGTCCTGCAGTCTTGGAGACTATGACCTGCAGTTACAACCTGTGCCTCAACCTGAGGTCCCTAGGCTCCAAGCAGGTATAGGCCTGGCCGGGCTTCTTGTTTAAGTCTGGAGCTGGGACTGTCCCGGGAATGAGCAGCCTCCGGAGTGAGACCCAGGAATCTCTTCCAGGGTTAGCTTCCTGCAACCCTTCCTCCTCCGGCAACCCTCCCTCCTGTCCTGCTTTTTGCCCTTTACCTTGGGACTCAGCTGGAAGGGAGCAGGCACCGAGGATGGAGGCTGTGACACACACTCCTACACAGCAGCCCCTTCCTGTCTCTGGGCTCACCCCAAGTAATAGAGGCTGTGACGGGAGGCTTCTCTTTGGGACTGGGGCACTCACTCTCCTCTCTCAAAGAGGCCTGGCCAAAACGGCTTAAGGCCCAAAGACAGATGACTGGCAAAGAAGTTGCCACTCCTGGTGCCCCACACTGCATGCGGCACCTCTGGACAACCCAAGGGCTTCCCAGTCTTGCCCAGGGGGCTCCCAGGAGTTAAATGCAAGAAAGGGGAGCTGGGCTTTCCTGCCACACTCTGACCTTCCCCCTACCCAGCAAAGACGAGAACCTCTTAGAGCTTTCAATAACAAAGAGCTGGCTGCTGCACGAGTGCCACAGGCTCAGATGAAAAGACTCCCCTCCGTGGTGGTGGAGGACCTCCTTCAGGGGAGGCAATGGGGGTGCTCAGGGTCTGCTTCCCCAATCAGGGAAGTCCCTTGGAATGGCCTGGTTTATCCCCCACCCCCTTATTGGAGAGAAAGAATGAAAATTCCTAATCCCCTGAGCTGAGCTGTTCTTTGAAACACTGATTGAGGGTGGGGTGGGGTTGGCCTACCTTGAAGGGAGGGTTCAGGGTGCTGTGGACCTTGCTAGGCCCCACCCCACCCTGGCCCTCTCCTCCAGTCCTGTCCAGCCCCCTGGGTCCAGTCGGCATCTGTCCTATTTGCATGCTGACCAAGTGCAAACCAGGATCCAGGGGCCCCCAGGGCACCCTCTCTCCCCCGCTTCTGCTCCAGATGCACGCTTCAGGCCTGGCCACTGGACCTGTCTCTGGGGGCTCTGGTGGGAAGAATTAAGAGTTAATTTTTGTCGTCAAGAAATTGTTTCTAATTTGCCCTTTGACTAATGGCCCAGGGAACAATGGAGAGACACCCAACACACAATTACCCAGCAGTGCTGCTCACTTGCTCTCTGGCCTGAGCAGGCATTTATTTGGAGCAGGGACTAATTCACAATTTGATGTAATTGGCCTGACACCCCCCCCTTGTATTAAAAAATGATTATTTATTTGATGATTTGAAACAGTGGGACCTCATGTAATCTGCTCCCAGTCTCAGGGAGTATGTTTGGGGGGCAGCTGGAGGATGGCAGCACCAGAATGGCAGGTCTTGGGGTTTTTTGGGGTGATAATGGCCACCATGCTGCGGCCAGGAAAGCAGATCTGGGGAATGCTTCTGCATAGGGCCCAGGTGTTAGTGTGTGCTTCTGAAGTGTCTTGTACACGTGTGTGATGTGTCATGTGAGTCACATGTGTGTGGGTATGATACGAGTTTATGTTTGTACACACCGGTAATGTCTGAGCACATGTGAATGTATACATGTAAATGGAGCACACACAACTGCATAGAAATGTTCACATATGTGCAACTGAGTGTGCAATGAAGGCATGTGTGAGTGGCCATGTTCAGGTGTCAAGGCACAGCTATGTGGGGTGGCCACTTATCTTCACCCAGGCTGAAAGGAACCCTGAAGAGTACCTGCCAGGCCTGCAGAAGTTGCCAGTGGCCCTGCTGGGGAGAAATGGGGCCGGGGCTCAAGGATGCTCCTTCAAGAGCTTCAAGCTGCTGAATGTGTGAGGCCCAGGCCCACTGAGAACCCACGCACTTCATCTGACTACAGAGACTGGACATTCCAGGGTCAAGGCTGACCTTGGGTTCATTATGCTTTCTCTTCTCTTTCTGTCCTTGAATCTGCAGATCCCCATACCATGTTCCTCTAAAATTAAAAACATTTGTTAGCTCGGGACAGTAGAAAGAATCAAGAAGGGAGCTAGGGAAGTTGCCTCTTCCTGAATGCTAAGCCCAGCCAAAGTGCTTGGGCCCTCCAGGCTAGGAGGCAGAATCTCGTGAGGGGAACTCGGGAGCTTATTTTGGTCCTGTGGAGGACAAGTGCGGGCACTGGGTGGCTGCCAGGGCCAGTGGGCAGCTATTTGCTGTAACAACTGTTTTGAAACAGTGCTGAGAGAGAAAGGGGTGGGGGAACCCACTAGATTTGTTTTAAGTGAAGGAGAAGAGGGCACCAGAGGCTGTGTGTAGGGGGCAGGGCGCTGCTGTCTGTGGCCAGCAGGGCACAGAGGTGTCCAGGTCTGCCCACGAGTACATGCCAGAGATGAGGACAGCACTCAGAGGGTTCTGAAACCAGTTCTCACTACTTAAAGTAGGAATGCAAGCTGCCAGAGGAGCTAAAGGCAGCTTGGAGAGAAGGGAGGAAGCAGCAATCCTGCATCTGCCCAACTGGAGCTAGAGTGGATATGTCCTTCAGCCAGGCTCTGGGACCCCCAGACCATCTCCTGCCCATGGGGGCTGGGGGGTTTGGGAGGCCTAGAGGTCTTTTCTGCTGGACTCCCAGGGTCTTCTGGGGGACTTGGGGGTTCAGAGGGCTCTAGAGACAAGCCTGGTTGCTAAAATATTCTCTGTTGGATCCGTGACTTTCTACATATGTGTGTATTTTCTCATTCATATACATATATGCACATATACACTCAGATATTAAATATATATTTCACACACATCAAGTATATATATTTTTTTACTTCAAATGGGACTCTACAAAATAACTCTAAAAGAGGAAAGAAAGGTTTCTGGATCCAAAAACAAGTTCAGTGGAGAAAGCCATGGGGAATTCGGCTTCCAAAAAAGCACAGGAAACGCGCCCTCTGCAAGGGGCGCCCTGTGCAGGCCGAGATTCTGGGGCGGGAGCTTCCAACCCACGGCTAACCCTCCGGCCGGTTTGCACGCGGATTCTCACCGGTTTCTCCAGAGCCAAGGTGGTCTCCTCCGTGTGCGCGGGAAGCGGGAGGCCTCCACGTGCGCCCGCCAGGCTGGAGCTAGAGCGACCCGGTTCCCCCGACACTTGCTAGGGCCACGGCTCGCCGTCTTGTCCTCCTGATGCCACCACGAACCGGTGGCCCGCGCCCCCCATCCGGTGCCTGAGCCCAGCCCGCGCTGCCCCCCGGCCCGCACCCAAGGTCCTAACTCAATTGTCCCGGCCTAATGAATAGGCGCACGCTAATCGGATCTCCAGCGCTCCACGGGGTTTACGCATCGCGCCCGGGGCCGAACGTTCGCCGAGCGGTGCTGCCGAGGGCGGCCCGGGACCGGCCGGGAGCCCGGGCTGCTGGCGTCCCGCAGAGCTGGAAGGCCGACCCGGCCAAGGCGGGCCCGCGCCTCGTCCTGAGTGAGCCCCTGGCCTGGCCCACGGAGCCCGACTTACCTGGCGCTCCTCCCCGCCGCGCTGCCCGAAGCGGGCGCGGAACGTGGCCTGGTCGCTGACGGGCGGGAAATCCCGGCATCCCGCCCGCGGCCCTTACCTCAGGTCAGCGCAGCCCGCGGGGGGCGAGGCCGGCCAGGATGTCCGCCCGCTTTCCTTTTCTCTGTGGATTCCTTTGATCCTCGGGCTCTCCGCTGCACCTCGGCTCCCGGGCTGTCCGGGTCGGCCCGCGGGGATCCTGGAAACGGTCCCCAGCTTATCTCCTTTCATCAAGCGGCCTTGGGCCGCCTTGAAACCGCGGAGGCAGTAATTGCTTTTTTCAGGAGGCCCAATGCGGACTGGACAACAGCCAATCAGCGCCTTGTTTACACTCAGTGATTGACAGCCTGCTGGCAGAGTGCCAACCAATCCCAGCGGTCCCGCGGAAGGGGGCAGGGGGGCGGAGACAGAATGGAAACAACAGACCTGAGGTTAACCCCTTCGCGTCCTCGCCGGAAGCGGGCGACAAAAAAATTCTAATGCCTGTGAATGTGTCGGTTGGCATCTAGTTTAAATATATCCTTTTTTCCACACAGAGAAAGAGTAAAAAATGATGTATTCCTCGTCACTAAGACATCACCTCGGATCCTCTAGAATCAATACCATTTGGATAGGAAACCAGATTCTAATCAAGATATTTGCTTGCAGAATATTTTTTAAAAGTGGTTTGATTCTGATTACGGTAAAGAGAATTGTTCCGCGGCTGTTTTCCACTGTAACGTGAACTCAGCAGACATGCAGGAGGGCGGCTCTGAGAAATGCAGCGCCCCTCCTCACACGGGGACAACTTGTCCCAAAATTATCAAATGAGAAAGTATTTTTAAAACCTAGGAGCCGATAGAGTCATCTTTGTCTTAGCAACAAACCCTCGATTTTCCTTTTGATTGTTGTGCTGTTGCAAAGTCCCGGGGCGGGAGATAAAAGTTGAGGGCCTGAAGCTGAAGGCGGGAGAGGACTCATCTCCCGGGTCTTGGGGCAGGAGGAGGTCAGAGCCAGAATCCCCGTCCTAAAGCTCGTGTGCCAACCGCGAGAGGTCACGCATTCCTGGGCTCGGGCCAGGGCGAGCGGGGCAGCCCGGCGAGGTCTCGGGCTCAGAGGTTGGGCTACAGGAGCCCAGGTTCCGCCGCCTACCAGACAGATACCAGGTATGCAAAAAGCACCTGCTTTGATGGGTGTTGTTTCTTCTCCTGGCATTCTGCGGACCGGAAGCCAAACGTTAGACCTGCTGGATTTAAAAAAAAAAAAAAAAAGCCTTTCCTGGGCTTGGACTCGTTCTCTCTCTCGCCCCTGCTCCTCCCGCCCAGCGCCAACAGATTCCCATTCAGCCGCGATGATCTGCGCAAAGGAGGTGCGCAGTCGCACGGCTTGAATTAGGCGCCATCGGGCTTGGTAGTAGCCCTGCTGCTCCCTGATTGGCAGCTCCCTGGCCCGGCGCCAGCCTATTGGGAGGCCTGTTTACGCGGAATGAGTGGCACGAGCTCCCGTCCGTAGAGAGCCGCGCGGCCAATCAGCGCGCGGGCTGCTCGGGGGTGAGTGGCACGAGCTTATTAGTATGCAGGGCCCGTGGCTGGCCGCGCCGGGCTGCAGGCTTGAGAGCCGCTCTGGATGGGCTCGCTAGAGTCGTTGTTGTGGAAGCGGTGCATTTACAGTGCAACAGTCAGCACATTGAAAATACCAATAGGAATACAAAACAAAGTCACATTTACTGATTTAATTGTATTGCATTCAATTGTATCCAGGAAACAGCCTCCAGTAAGTAACTGAAATTACTTTTATTTTTTGTATTTTTATTTTATTTTGGCTTTGGGGATTTACATTTTTTTTTTAAGCAAGAGAAATTCAAGATTGTGGTAAGAAATAATATATTTTCCCTTTTAAAAATCCGTTATAATGTTGAGAAGGCTTTTTTTTTTTTAAAGGATGGACTATATATGAGTGATTTTTTTTCCTCTCTGAAAAATCTTATCGATCGGTTTAAAATTCCCCCCGTAATACGTCCTTGCTTTGCTCTGAGCGCTTGTTGTCTCGATCGACATCCAGCATTAAAAGTAATCGAGACAGGACGGGGGCTACCGGGCAGCGTCCGGAGGGAACCCCGCGGTGGCTCCGGCTGGCCAGTGCGCGCCCAGCTCTGGAAGAACCACGAGGGAACCCCGATTTTTGCTCCCCCATCCTAGTCCCCCCCCCCCCCCGCAGTCCTGGATGGGCCCCGCCCGGTCGCTCCGCGGCTCGGGGAGCTGGCCGGTTCGCGGCGGCCACGGCCGCTGCCCAAAGGGGCTTTTCTGGTCGCGGCGAGGGGCCGAAGAGGGGAGGGAAAGGTTAAAACAAGGTTTTTGGGTTTCCCCTCCCAGAGCCTCGTTCATTTCTGAACATTTCAGAGAAAATCCTTTTCTGGAGGAGTAGGGTGGAGATGGGGGCCGAGGCACAGGGCGTCTTCACCGCGCGCGTTCGGGGAAGCTTGCGTGGATGTGGATGGGGTCCACGGGCGGCTGCGTCCCAGGGCGCAGAGCTCCGGCGCCACCCCAATTCCCGTTCCTCTCCGGCGGGGGTGGGGGGGGGGGCGGGCGCGGCCGTTTCGCAGGGAGCGGGTTCTGCAGCGGCGCCAGAGCCACCCGCGCCCGCTGTGCGCCTGGCCTGCGGGCCTCATGCCGACCTCGCACTCCGCAACCGGGGCCGGAGGGAAGCGGACGGGCGGGCAGGGGTCCGGGTCCCCAGCAGGACGCAAAAGCGAAGGAGTGGCTTTAGACGTAAAAGTTGAAAACAATGCAAACCTGTGGAACCCCGGGATCCCGGAGCGCGGGAACGGGAACGGCGGCTCCGGGGGGGTCACTTCTTACCGAAAGGCCCTTGTCGGCGATTCTCTGGCCTTCTCTGCCCGCCGCCACTTTCCCTGCGCTTGCTCCTCCGTTCAGCCCTGTTTTGGGGGCCTCCTCGGCGGCCTGTCCCAGGGTTGGGGAGAGGGTGGGCTCGGAGCCCCGGGACGCGGTGGGTGGCGGCGCCACAGCTCCAGGCCTCGGGACTGATTTGTAGCCTCGGCCGCGGTGGCCGCTCGCTTTCTGGCGGCTTGGGGTCCCGCGGCTGGCGGCACTTGAGGCTTGGCGGCTCCGCAGCAGCGGAGAGCACAAAGAAAAGCCCTTCCTAGTCCAGTAAGAATCGCGGAGGCACACATCGGCGACATAATCCACCTCCTGTTGGTGTAGAAAGTCTAGCGGGTGGGTCGGAAGGGGCAATTGAGCCTGCCATCCGCCCTCAGCGGGTGGAAGCGTAAAAGTTGCTGGCCGGTCGCAGAGCCCGCGTCCCGAGAATCTCGAGCAGCTCGCGCTTTCTCGGCAACTTTGGAATTTCTTAACGGAAAGAAGAGAGGGCAACCCCCCCCCAACAAAACAAAAGCCGAGCACATACGACTCCCCCGGGGCCGCTGAGAGCCTGGCACCCCCGCGCGCAGCCCCGACCCCTCTCCAGCCCTCGGCGCCTTTGAAGCCGCAGGCTCCTGACCTCCCTCCCCTTCCTGCTTTCCCTTTGTCTGGCCGGCGCCCTCCAGGACTCTGGAGGCGCCGGCCAGGGCCCGGGCGCGCGAGCCCCTCGCCCAGCCCCGCAGGCCCTCCTCTGACCCCGGCGCGAGCAGCCCCTTGGCCTGGTGCTCCCGGGCCCTTGCGGCCTGGCGCTGGCTCACAGGCCTGCGCGGCGGTAAGCCGAGTTATTTGTTGGACCGGGGGAAGAGTGTGGATCCCTTGAGGAAAGAGAGCCCCAAACCTCTTTGTATGCAGTTTTGAGACAAAGAGAACTCTTTGTGTAGTCCCGTTTATTTACAATGCAAAAGCTCCCCGAATAAATATTAAAAAAGCTTTATCAGCTGAACAAATATGTATTCACTTAATACATTATGTTTTCGGTTATAGATTAAATCAGACACAAAATAGTCTGCAAATAAGATGTTGTAGAGCTCGGAGCATAAAATATAGCAATTTAAAATGGTATTTACGAAATGGAAAACATCTTAATCGCTTTGTTGTCACGGTGGGTCGGCATAAGAAAAACACCACGAGGCCTCTCTGCAAACTTCACAATTAAGAATATCGAGCCTATCCATCTCCCTTATGTTGGAGGTGATACCAAATGTTAACACAATGCATGTTTAGGAAATAAGCAGAAATATGTAGAATGACAAGGGGCAAGAACCTTTGGTGGCACGTGCATGGTGGTGCAGTTTATAGCTCTTGATTGAGTCCACTCTGAAATTGTCCACAGTTTCGCCTGGGAGTGGGCTCCGGGGCGGGTGGGGGTGGCAGAGAAGGGGGGTGAGGGTCATTTTTGGGCAGCCCTGCCAGAGGTGGGGCAGTGGAGGTCCCAGATCTGCTGGGACCGGTGCACGAGTCAAGACTTCACTGGGCCGGGCCCACTCTCCTGGGCTGCAGGGCCGAGGGCTAGCGGCAGACCCCACATCCCTGGCCACCTGGCCACGCGGAACCCGGTCTTGGCTGTGCAGTCTCAGGCAGGCGCTGAATGGAGAGATGTCGAGGGCGATTTAGGAGGCTGAGAGAACAATTTCTGACTCTCAAAGCACCCCCTCAAAGCCCCCAGTCTGCAGAGGAAGATCCTGGGCGAATCTGATTGGGGGGCGGGGTGATTGTTCCGTCTCTTCAGGAAGCTCCAAGCTTGGGGACAGCAGGCTGGGCACTGCGGCGTGGCGGCCCAGGTGATGCCAGTGGCGGTCGCGGGGCACCCCGGAGCCGGCTGGGGGCCCTGGCACACTGCTAGCGGGCGGAGGCCGGTCCCATTGGGACTTGGGGGGGGGCGGCAGATTCAAAAGAATGGACTGAAAAGACGCATGGGGGGATGGGAGAGGGGAGAAAAGGAAGGTTATAAAAAAACTCTTGAGTTACAATCAATAAAATTACTCGCTTAATTAGCATGGTTATTCGGTTAAGCGGAATGCAGTAAAAGCTGGACCTCGGAATGACGGGCGAGAAAAAAAAAGCGTGGACCCTAGGCCTTTTCCTCCGAGACACCTTTGGGCAGCGGGGGAGGGGAGAGGGTGTGCATGAGTGTGTGTGTGTGTGTGTGTGCGCGTGCGAGTGTGCGTGATGGCTTCGCAGATTTGGGTTTTTATCACCCAGCGGAGCCAGCAGCCACTTCGACACAGTGCCCTCACTGTAGGGACCCGCGGGGACGCAAAGGGAAAGCGGCGCGCTACGTGGCTGGGTTACCCCCGGCTCCAGGCCGAGCGTAGCCGGGACGGTGCGTGTGCACGCGGAGACCAGGGCGCAGGGCGGCCCGGGTGGCCCAGCGCGCGCGTGTGCGGCAAGGAGACACCGACCACTCCCGGCCCTGGCCGCGGCTCCGACCCGCAGGGATGTGAGGGGGGGCGCTCCCCGGGACAGCCGAGCCCCCAGTCAACGAGTGTTTTCTGCTTGCTTCCGCAGACCATGGACCTGCACGGCGGCCACCGGCTTGGCGCTCGGCCGCCCGCGGAGAAGCCCTGTCCGCCGGCGTGCTGACTGGCACGCCGCCCCTGCCGCCAGTGACCCCGGACACCGCCTCCTCCGTGCCACTCGCGCGCCGCCCGCGCGCCCAGCCGCCCCCGGGCCCCGGCCACGCTGCTCCCGGGAGGTGGCGGCTGGCCGGGGCCGGGGCCGGGCATGGATGGCCGCGACTTTGCACCGCCGCCGCATCTGCTGTCGGAGCGCGGGAGCCTGGGCCATCGCGGCGCCGCGGCCGCGCGCCTCGCCCCGTCTGGTCCCGCCACGCAGCCGTCAGCGCACTTCCAGCCGGGGAAATACTTCCCATCGCCTCTGCCCATGGCTTCGCACACAGGTCAGTGCCCAGCGTGGGCGAGCGGGACAGGAGGCCCAGCCTGCAGTGGGGACATTTGGTGGGGATGTTTGATAATGGGACCGCCGCCCGCCCCTCCGCTCCCGGGAGCAGTTCTCAAGCTTTGGTTTCATTTCCCTGCCCTGCACTTACGGGCTTCGCTCCCTGACTGCGCGGGAGCTTAGTCCTAGTAGTGGTTTACAGCGGCTTTTCCTGGGGGCCCCCGGGGGTCTCGGGGACAGTTCGGCAGCCGGCTAAAAATAAAACCTTCCGTTCCTGGCCACCCACCCCCACCTATTCCGGCAGAACTGAATACCAAGGGAACCTCGTTTTTGCATCCTGCACTCACCTCCTTAGGATGCTCCGGGGCTAGGACTTCGAAGAGCTGTCCTCCGCGGGAACCAAAAGGCTGTGTGGCTGGGGGAGGGGGTCCGGGCGCCCGGCAGGCTCGGCGGATTAGGGCAGCGTGCACAGGGCGAGCGCTAATGGGGACTGCTGGTGTAAGACGAGAAAATCCTGTTTCTATATAAAGCCTTGAAGTGTCAGGGCGAGAATGGGTTTGCAGGGGATGCGTTTGCTTTAACAAGTGCCTCTGGTATCTTGCTAAAGCCGGACAAAGCGTGGCCAGAGTAAGGCCAGCAAGCAGCCCGCGCCTAGGGAGGGCAGCGCCGTGCCGCCTCGCTCCAGATTTCGGTGCAGGCGAGTGCGTGGTGAGTGTGCGCCCGAGAGGAGACAGTCTGGGGCAGCCCGCGGGCGCCCGACTTGCCGGCTCTGTGGGCCCGAAAGGTCTGCCCTTGGCAGAGCCCACCCAGGCCTACGGAGTAGCTCATTTGGGGCGTTGATCCTGGCGTTGGGGGAGGTCCGGGAGAAGGGCCACCTCTACACTCGTCTCCCCGGGAGGACTTCGGGGAAGCGCAAGAGTCTATGCGGGGACCTACTGGTCACCCCGCAGGTCGGGTTGCTTTTGTTTACTGTTTGTTATAAAGATCAGAAATGTGGTTTGCAGCTTTTCTTCTTTATATTTGCCAGTAACAGTTATTATTGGTAGCTTGATGAACTGTGAATA
The DNA here is from genome assembly GCF_053883595.1 of Heterocephalus glaber. Classification (NCBI taxonomy): domain Eukaryota; kingdom Metazoa; phylum Chordata; class Mammalia; order Rodentia; family Bathyergidae; genus Heterocephalus; species Heterocephalus glaber. Next base: position 1,433,238 of record NW_028258173.1, on the reverse strand, counting down.
CTAATAAAATTATATCTGCTTTAATGGGATTACAATTAGTGTGTGGATTAAAACGGATGGCAGAGACAGGGTTAGAAGGGAAAACGTAGGAAGGGAAGGCAGTCAAAAAAAAAAGCGTACATTTCCTTTTTTAAAAAATTCAAAATTGCTTAATTACTAAGGGGCTACCAGCATGTACGGCTCAAGGGGCTTTTGCACACTCACGCGGCTCGTGCTCCCTGCCGGGTCAGCTCCGCGCTGCCCATTCCTTTTCCAGCTGGAGCCTCTGGCCAGACTGCCCTGTTCTCTCCATATCTCTTCCTTTCTTCTTTTTCTCCCTTTCTCTTTTCCTCTAGATTTATAACTGGAAAGAGAAAAAGTACTTGCCTGAGCAATCTGTGACTTAAAAATATCCCTTCCCCTGTCTCTGCCTGCGGTTATTAAGTGTCTCTTTTCACCCTTGGGCTGAGATGCTGCCCACCAGAACAGGCCCCACTGGGCTGTGAGGGAGAGGGTCAGAGTGGCTACAGGGCGCAGTCCCCCAGCCCCTGCTTCTGGCTGCAGTCTTGTGGCCCCCTCTGGGGGCAGGGAGACCGAGCCTTCAGGGGCAGGGGGATGAGGAGAGAGCTGTCCTCCCCCTCCAGCATGCAGTGGCCTCTAACCTGGCAGGTCACAGTGCCAAGAGGGGAGGCCCCTGACATCAGTGCTTTCATGGAGGTGCCCAGGCGGGCTGGGGCCATCCCTGCTGGGGAGGGCAGGCCAGGCTGGACTCCCCATCCGCTCAGGGCACTGCCGACTCCAGACCCCATTCACTAACCCATGGCCGGGCCAGCTCCTGGTCAGTGGCCATTTCCCCTTTCCACCCTTGTTTCCAGAGCTAGGTAACACCCAGCCAGGTGGGAGCGTGGTGGGGTGGCCTGGACCTTTGTCTTGCTCATTCTAAGTTTGACCACGTGGTTCTTGGAGTGCAGACCATGGAGGGGTGTGAGGAATTACGCCGGGCTCTGGACTGGCCTGTGTGTGTCCTTCCTCCCTGTTACTTGACCCCAGACCCTCCCCACTACCTCCCCCTGCACTGAGGGCTCTAGAGGGCACTGGAGGCCCCCCCCTGGAGCCACTTGTTCCCTACTTCTGGAGGCCCAGTTTCCACCCCCCTGGGGACTGGAGAGACCTATTGTGCTTGGAGATGTCCCATCCTTCTGTGATGGGAAACCTTCCGAGGCCTGCAGGGGAGGCGGCTGCAGCTGGAAGCCTTTTGCAACTGCTGAGAGCCAGGATATCATATTAGTCTTTAAGATTTTACTACATGTATTTTTTAAAAGGAGTTACACCCTGGATCCCTTTCCCTTAGCCTGTGTCTATATAGGATGTAGTTTAGACAGAAATACGTGTAATGAAGCTAAACAATTTTTGTGTCTCACGAGTGGATTTCCGAATGGCCAGTTTGGACTTTCTTCCCCTTTCCGTGGATGCATTCGGTTGCAGGCCATCGTCACCGCAGCCCAGCCAGCCTTTCTAAGACAATTGCCCCAGTTTCTTGCCCATGTTGGGGTCCCGCTGGGGTGAAGGACCCAGCCTCCAGGCTGTACTGGCATCCCAGGAGCTGCCTCTCCTAGCCACTGTACCTGCCCGCTGGGTCTGGCGCCACTACCCAGGCAGGGCCGAGGGTCTCCCTGCCAGCTGCCTTCTCTGTTACCACCCAGCAGTTGCACAGCATTAGCCTGCAGGAGAGGAGGGTGAGGCCCCAAGGGGCCACGGGGGACTCCAGGCTTCTTCTCCCATTGTTTTTCCAGAAATGAAAGTGCTTTATGTTCGGCTGTAGGGTTTTAGGGTAAAGTGTTGTTCCAGTAACCTTGTCACCAAGAGGTGCAATTAAAATGTTTGGAACTATTATTTTTAGTGCAGTGTTAGATTTTGTCTCTAATACAGATGGTCTGGAGGCAAAGCTGTGAAATTGGGGGGGGCAAAAAAAAAAAAGGGAAAATCAACTAGAACCAGCTCAAGATTTCTCATCAGCGTTACTGCCTGGAGCGATTGGGGATCTTGCCTGTTGGAGAGGAGCCTTAATCAGGAGGGGCGGCCGCGGAGAAGCCTGAGTCGCGCCGTCCAGCCCCTCCCCCTTCTGCTGGGTCAGCTCTTGTCCTGTCCTCTGAATGCCCCCCTCAGGGCAGGGGCTCCACCGAGGGGCTATTTCATGGCTTGGTTTGAATAACCTCAGAGTCCCTTCCCCACCCCTTCCCTTGTCTTTGGGGTCTGAATTGTCCCTGCCTGGGTAGCTAGGTGCCTTGCACTGGGGTTGTTGTGGGACCCAAACCCCTCTGGCAGGGAATTGCAAACTTCCTTCCTCCTGAAAGTACTCAGCCGATCTGGAAAAGAAAATAAAAAGTAAAATAGCCCCCCAAAACCTCACCCAGCTCCGTAGGAAAAAAAAAAAAATTTCCCGGTGTGGAAAGACCCCATCCAGTTTCCCCCTCCCTCATCATGTGGGGGTGGTTTTTCTTGTAAAGGAAAAAAAAATACATTTTCGTAAATACCTCATTAACTCTATGACAGGATGGAGTGTCTCTGCAGCAGTTACCAACATTAAGTAGGTGTGAAAAGAGTTACTTTCCGAAGACTCTACCCATCCTGCTGCCGAAGTGACAGAGCTAGACATCAAAGCTGCCGCCGCCGTGCCCAGCCGAGCTGCGGGAATCCGGGAATCTGGCAGCCGCTTGCTCGCTCTTTCAGGGACTGGGCCGGCTGTAGCCGCACCCGCCCCACCAAAGCCGTTTTTGGAATGTGGGTTTTTTCCCTGTGGGGCTTGTGCTGCCACCGTGTCTGGTTATTCCTTTAAGGAGACACCGGATTTTCTATAGGAATATCCAGATCACGTGAGCAATAGGCAAATTAGCGATCGAGGCAGGGAACGGCATTGTGTGGATAGCACATCTCCCCTGGAAAACACGCGCACCCCCAAACACTCCCTGGTTATTCTTAGAAATCTCCCTCTTCTCCCCGCGAGACAGGGTTCAACAGCCACACAGACAGGACAGAACGCATAGGAGGTTGTTAGAATAACATGGATGAGGCTAAAAATACCCCTCAGAAACACACATAAAAAAGCCAAATCCAACAACAGAACGAGCTAAAAATATTTCAAGCTTTGGCAAAGAGCACAGAGTTAAATAAATTATACAAGAGCCATTCATGGGAGCAAGTTGACTTTCTCTCTTACGGGAACTTGGTTCAAGCTAATAAAAATAATAATTTACTGGCCACTGAGCTTTGCATGAGTTTAAATTTAATTGGTGGGGCTTCTGGCGTTTGTCACTTCTTGGCGATTAGTGGGCTTGCCCTGGCCTGGGGAGGCTTGGGGAGGAGTGCGGGGGGCCAGGGTCCTCAAGAGGCAGGGCCCAGCACTAGGCCCAGGTACCCAGGAGGCCAGGGGAGCAGGAGCAAGGCTGCCTGGGGTCCAGGAAGACAGAGAAGGAACAACCAAGGCACGACTATTTTAATTTGATAAATGATCGTACACCTTTAAGAGTGTGTTTTAACAATCAAGATACACTCCAGCAAGTTGATAGGATGTTCGCTGTCAACTTACATATGTCATCAGAGCGGGCTGTGAGCATAAATAATGTGCACTCGAGCACTCGGTGTGCCTGCAGCCTCTCCTGGAGGCCGAGGCCAGCAGGTAGCACCTGGTCCCCTCTTTCGTTGTCTGAAGACTGTAGCCAGAAGAGGACAGGAGTGAGGGGCACTGAATGCTTTTCTCAACTCTGGAGATTTTTGGTCTGGGTCGCTCATTCTGGGGAGTTCCTAGGTCTCCCCACCAAAATATGAGCACCAGGACTCCTTGCCCAGAGAAAAACACTTGTGGATATAATCTGAGGCTGGAGGCAGGCAGCAGATGTTGAAATAAAACTATTTCCCAGGAACCCTAAACCTCCACTCTGAGACTGAGGTCAGGATAGGCCCCTTTGCTCTCTGTTCTTCCTTGGCTGTTCCCTAACTAAACACTCATCCCAAACCTTCCCCCTGCTGGCCCTAACTCCCCAAGGACTACGTTTCCCAGAATGCCTTGGTCTAGCTCCAGGGTCCAGCCAGGGACCTTGCCTGTCCCAGCTCTGGGAATTCCCAGGCACAAATAGAGTAAAGCCAGTGCCACTGGGAATCGGTGCTTTCTGGCCAGCGGAAGGAGCTGTGGTCCTCACCCCATGTCCCGTTGCCCTTTCTCCTCAGAGGCCTCTGGCTGCCTGGCTTCCTTCCTACCCTAAATATCTGAGTACAGACCCCTGGAAAAGTGCAGCTGCCCCTCAGCACTGTCCCCTCCACCCTGTGTCATGGCCAGAGCCCCCAAGCCCAGCCTGTGGCACATGCCTTCTTTGGAAAAGCCTTGAAGGGGCGTGAAGGAGATGAAGAGGCCCAGTCTGCCTAGGGAGTCCCACTTTGGGGTGGCGACCCCCCACCTTGTCCTCCACATCCTCAGCTCACAGCAACACCCAGATTTAGAGACTTCCAGAGGGGAACCATCTCTGGGACAGAGCTGCCGCAGGCCCCTTTGGAAGAAGGCTGGCTGTCCTCACCTGCTGAGGAGGCGCTGAAGCTCCTGGAGGGGAGCTGGCCTGGCCTAAGCACTCCTTGGAAAGGCTCCAGGAAGTCTCCTTGGGTGTGTTGTCTCTTGTTGCTCTGCAGACACGCTGCAGGCGGCCTTCAGGATGCAAAGCACGTGCCCTGTCTGTTTGGCAAATAGGTCACTTGTTCTGCCCAGTGCCCACCCCCTCCCCGCCAGGGACCATTCCCCTGGGGTTCCCCTGGCCCCATTAACCTCTGGGACCTCATTTTTCCCCATCACAGACAGGTTGTAACAAGCAAAAAACAAAATCACAACCGGTAGGCAATATCCGAAAATCGCCCGAGGCGGCGGGTGCTGAGGAGCAGGGGCCCTCGAAGGCCTCCAGCTTGGGACGGAGCTGGGCTTTGGCTCCAACGCCCTGCCCGCTGACGTTTTTATGGGATAATATACCGTTTAGATCACGCAGGCCTATTTGTCAGTGGGCTGCCCCTGTTTGTCGTAATATATAATATCACTGCCTCCTGTGGCCTGGCAAGCAGCTGCCCCCGTAGATTCTGGGGACTGGTGGGTGCTGGGCAGGGGGCGCTCAGACCCTGCTTACAGGGTCCATGCTGGGTTTGCAGCCTCAGGCCTGGCAGGCCACACACTGCCCGAAGCTGGGAGGCAGCGGCTGGCATCCGTGGTTGCCGCTACAGCTGTCCTGCGATTAGGTTCCAGATTGGTCCGGCCAGGAAGCGTTTCCTTCATGCTGACTGGGGGGAGGAACAGGTGGGTTTGGCTTTTGCCTCCTCTTCCTTCCCCCTCCTCCCCCTCCCTGCAACAAAGAGACCTGTGTCTTGGGACACAGAGACTTTGAGGCTGGCTGGGGTGCTCCCTTCTCCCATGTTGGTGCAGGACCCACTGTGTGCCAGGGACCGGAAACGTGAAGCAGCCTCTGCCCCCCACCTTGGTGCAGGGACTTAGTTTTCCAGGCAAAAATTCCAGAAATTTGGGAGGGCACTGAGCATGGTGTGTCTCTGTTTGGGACCTCTGAGCAGTGGCCTGGGGTCCCTGAGAGGGTGATATGGGGGAGTGCTTTTCTGGGGCACCTTGCCCTCCAAATCCTTAAGCATATTAGATAAAAAGTACACCAGCCCACTGTTGCTTTCATGGACCAATCTGGAACCTAATCACGGGACAGCTGTAGCAGCAACCAGCAGATGCCAGCCTGCTGCCTCCCACTGGCTCCCTTTCCCTCCCCTGCCTGTCCTTCCATGGTGTCTAAGGGCTTTCTTTCCCTGTCCTGGGAGGTACCGTGGAGCCTCTACCCCAGAGCCAGGCTAGCAGGGCCCTCAGGGCCTGCATGCTGAGCAGAGCTGGAATGGGTGAATGGATTCAGGAGGGAGAGGCCAGCTAGGGTGAGCAGGTTGGGCACAGCTAGACAGGGAGTCTGCAGAACCCAAGCCCGGGGTGGGGATGCCGTGGTGGGCCGGGGAAGGAGCTGTACTTCTAGGCGGGTATCCCTCTGGGGCTGGCAGGGGTTTCCTGGTCCTGCAGAGAGCCCAGTTGTGTCTCCTTCCCAAGGCCTGCGCTGTAGATCCTGACAATGTCCCACTGGGCCCAACCACCACAGCCCTTGGTGGAGCCAGCAGTGGGCTAGTAGCTGACGTGTCCACTGCACACAGATGTGGCTGCTCACATCTGCCTTTCTCCAAGCTCACACTTACTAGGACTTCTGATGTTCCTCTCACAGTGGCCTTCGGGGAGCCGTATTCTAGCAGCCTGGCAGGAGCCAGCTGCCCAGTGATGGGACACGGCCTGTTCGTTCAGCATGTCCTCCTTGCCTGCTCTGTCCTTTGGCTCCTGGCAGCTGCTGGGCCACAGGTCCCCATTGACCTTCTGCTCCCCACGGGCACAGCCCCTCAATCCCTCATTATTTCCCCTCTGTATGTGCTGAGGATCCCCCCGCCGCCCCGCCCAGTCTTGAATTTTGCCTGCCTCCTTCCTGAGCTGCTTTGCGTGGAGATGTTCTCATGTTGGTTCCCCCAGAAGCTCTGAGCCAGCCTGCCCCCTGCTCCCTGCCCTGTCCCTGTGCCCACCCCAGACCCAGCCATTGGGTGTGGCTGTGCTTGTCCTGTCCCACAGGGTTCTTGACCCCTGTCCCCGGGTGAGCTCTGCTGTAGCTGCTGGCACCAGCCACCTCCTCACATCTCCTGCCCTTTTTAGCTTGCTGACCTGAGGGTGGTCTACTTTCAGTCGCCACGCACCCTGCCACCTGGGGCTGCCCCCTGCTGGCGCTTCACCTGGGCCCTACCCAGAGGTTCTGACCTGCAGGGGACCAGGGTTCTGATAGCCCTGATCATCCTTTCAGGGCCCAGGGGAGATTCTGATGCGTGTCCAGGCCTCCTGAGTCCAGACACGCCCGCAGCTGTCCACAGGGCCACCTCCCTCAGCCCCCGAGGCTCATATCCAGCCAGAGCTTTCCTGGGCAGTGGGACCTTCTGGGCCAGCCCCGTGTGCCTGCCCTGTGACCCTGAGGAGCATCTTCACTTGTCTGCGGAGGTTCTGAGGCTGCGTGCTCGGCACTTTCAAAGGTGTCAGCCGAGCAGGTTGGCACACTGACCTGTTGCCTCCTTACTAGAGCCTCTTGTTGAAGCTGAGATACGGGGTGTCCCCTCTGGGGAAGTTATCTCACCCTGCTGCTGTGAAGGAAGGACCTGGGGCACCAGGGCTGGTGGGGAAGTCAGTTCCTGTCTTGTGCTGGGACTCCCTAACCACCCCTGAGGGGTCTGCATGGTGGGGAACACGCCTGCGTCTGGAAGCAAAAGCCATTGACTTTGTTTTTTGGTTTTTTTGGTACCGGGGATCGAACTCGGGTCCTTGCGCTTGCACAGCAGGCGGCAAAACCACTGAGCTAAATCCCCAGCCCAAAAGCCATTGACATTGTTGGGGTCACAGGCCAGGGTACAAGGAGCAGGTGAGGAGGCCATGTGTGTGGCTACATACGGCAGGGGTGGGCACACGCGTGTCAGGAAGGAAGGGGAACCCTGTGTACATCTGTGGCCATCGCCCTGCAGGGGGACCGTCGGACCTGGGAGAGGAGGGATGCTGGACAGGGGCTGTGATCCTTCCCTGCCCCCATGTCTCCAGGCGCTGGGCCAGTGAAGGCGAATACCCGTGGCACATCAGGTCACAGTGCCACCACCTTGAGCCCCAAGAGCTCTCTCTCTCCTGGGCCTCAGGTGCCTGTGGGCCGGGTTTACTCGGTGCATCCTGGGCCCTGACGGTTGGGCTACCAGACCTTTGAGTCTCAGTCTTCTGCCTCTTGAGATGGGCTGCAGCTGTACCCCACTGGAGGGTTCTGAGGGCCTTGGGGCACAGTCCTGGCTTGGGTGCCCTCTCCCTGGTGGGCTCGCTTGCCTTCCCCGTCACCCGGGAGCTGGTCCCAGGAGCCCGCAGAGCTGGCCAGACCGACACAAGCAGCCTGTAACCTCTAAGCCCTGCAACCCAAAGGCCTGTGGTCGTGGGGCAGGTGGAGACTGGGAGCCCTTTGGCCAGCCCCTTCCTCGGAGTCCAGCTCCGGCTCTGCAGCCCTGAGGCCTCAGTCTAGCCTCGCAACCAGGACCCTCGGGCCCTTGGCGCGAGTACCCTGTACAAGTCTAGCCCTGTCACCACCCATCCTGCCCACACTGTGTCATGGCGAGTTTGATGTGGCTGGAGTAGGCCCACATGGCCCAGCCCTGGGACTCTGGGCCTGAGCAGGGGTGGCCTTCGGGCCCTGGAGCCCCAGGGAGTGCAGTGAGGAACCCCTGATCCACTAGGTGGAACGCGGGCCGTGGAGGAGCCCCTCATGGACCACCTGATCTGCTGTGCTCTGGGACGTCAGGGACCCCAGTCCCCCCACGGCAGCAAAGACAGGTGAGACCCCAGCAGGGCACCCAGACCAGGAAGCTGGGAGCCTCGGCACCCTTCTCCTCCACACTAGCTCTCAGGGTGGCTGACCCGGGCCCTTCCTTCAACCCCTCCTGATGGTGCAGACAGGCAGCAGTGGAGCCAGACCTTGTGTGTTGCTGGACTCCCACCCATGTCTGCAGAGGGTGACGAGACTGCTGCCCCGGCCTGTGAGGTGGCCCCCGGAATGCATGGCTCCTTGTCCTGCCTGGAAAGAGAAGCAGGTTGACTCCTCCGCGGCCCCTCTGCCCCATCCAGCCGGCTCCCCACGTCCCATGGTCACTACAGGGCACGAGGTCACCATGTGGGCAGTTTTCCTGGAAGCCGCTCCCTTTCCTGAGACATTTTGCATCCCTTTGGGTATCCTAAAAATAAGCTTTTAATTTGTTTTAAATTAATGTTAAAATTAAATCTGAATTAAATTATAATGCATCTTTAGGCTAACCCTGAAAAAACCCTTAATGCACGTGAATACAGATACAAATCAGAGAAAAGGAGGAAACCACCCAGAAGGCCACCCTCATCCTTTAGGACATGGTACACACTTGGTGGCAAATATTTAGTAAAAAACCCAAAATACCAAGTCCAAGGGCCTAAGGTGGAGAGGGCCAGGAAATGCTCAAGTGCCAGAGAGCAGGTGTGGTGGCCACACGTGCCCTGCACAGCCAGGGACTGCTTTTCCATCAAGGCCCTCAGGACCTGCTGGCCGGGCACCATTTCCCCGCAGAAGCAGGACTGTCCCCGGTGTTGCCCACGCCCTCCTGGGCCTTCCCTCACCTCCCCTGGAGGTTCCTTGTCTGTTCTGGAGGGCCCCCGCATTGTCCGGTCTCCGGGTATTAGGTTAGCTATTGCTGCGTATCAGTCTATCCCCGAATCCAGCAGCTGCGGTTGGCAGCTGCACACTCAGCTCACAGTGTACGTGTCAGGAATCAGAGGCACAGTGTTAGGCGGGCTGTGGGCATCTCAAAGTGTGACAGTAGGGTCACCCTTCCACGCTTGCCCTCTGGCTTCTCTAGCCTCTGGTCCGTGCTGGCTGCTGGCTGGAGATAGCTCCTTCTCACAGGCCACTTCACCAGGAAGCGCTTGCTGTGGCGGCCAGCTCCGCTTAGCAGGAGCGAGTGGAGCCAGTGCTCTTTCTGTAGCAGCCTCACCTCGGAGTGATGGGCCTTTGCTTTTGCCGTGTTCTATTTGTAGAAGCAAGTCTGAGTCCTGTGCTCACTCAGGAAGAAGGATGACACGAGCAAGTGGGTGGTGGGGGTCGCCCCACTCCTCCCGTGTCTGGGACTGCCCAGGCTGGATCTCCGAGGTCCTGACCTTACATGTCCCTCTGCCACTTTTCTCATCCTCCCTTCCCAAGTCCCACCAGTGCTGCAGGCCCTTGACCCCCAGCCAGAGCACTGCTCCGTACCACACCCGATGACGTCTGACCGTGCGGGCAGCCTGCTCCTAGTTGGACCACCAGCAGGTGGAGAGAGCTGGCCCTACAAGAGCCCAGAGGTCTGTGGAGGGCCAGCGTCACAGGACAGCGTAGGGTCACAGGACAGGCCAGGGTCACAGGTCACAGCTGCCTGCGGTGTCCTCAGATTCCAGGTTGGGCTGGGTGAGGGTGGGTGACTCTGGCATGGGGCAGCAGGCACTCGACCCATCTAATGAATGAGCCTGAGTCAGATTTCATTCTCTGGATGCTACCCAGAGCCTGCTCGGTGGCTTGGACAGTGAGGGTTTGTGCCCTCCGCTCTGGGGCAGCACTTTCTCCAGCCGTTCCTGGTCCTGCCGCCTGCCCCAGCAGAGCCAGTGGGTGCTCAGGCCCACTGTAGTGCTCCCCCAGCCCACCTTGGGCCAGACACTAGGCAGCCCCACCCTGCCCCGTCCCCACTTCCCTGGGGCAGCAAGCTGGGCCTGAGCCTGGTTGGCTGGACCAGGAGGTCTGAGAGTCATGTGGATTTGGGGGTCCGTCGTGGTCCCCAGGCCCTCTGAAGCTTGGGGGACCTCTCTGAGGACCTCCTGCCCCGGCAGCCCTAGTCCCGAGACTCTGGCCCCTCCCCACGATCAGCCTGTGCTCTCACTGCCCATGGGGCCAGGGAGCAGTCACTTGCCACTCCAGCCCCTGGAGCAGGTCCCACCTGGGTGGCACAGGCTACGTGAGGCCTTTTGCTTACCTGGTGGTGGTCACGACACCTGTACTGAAGAGGGAGCTCCTCCCACGCTGCCCCAGACTGTTGTGGCCGCTGCCGACCTGCCCTGCACTGCACTGGTGGGCCGAGGAGGAGACTAGATACCTGGGGCCTGGGTGTGCTGTTTGCTTCCCTGCTGGGTCTTCTCTCTGCCGGGTCTCCCGCTGGGGTCCAGGCTGCCCTCCTTAGCTGGCTGGCTCTGGCCCGGCCTGTATCCCCTCCTCCCTCCCTCCTGGGGGCCCCATTCAGTGGGAGTGGCATCCCTGCCCCAGGGACTCCCTTTGCCCTGCTCCCACAGCAAATTTCTACCTCAGGACATCGGGCGTTCCTTCTACTCCATTCCATTGCAACATTGTCCTTGGAGACAGAAGCCCCCTGGCTCTGTCCTTGGAGTTGACAGCATCCCTGGCCTCTGGTAGTAGAGAACAGCATAGAGCCAGAGAGCAGGGCACCTGGGGAGGACCCCTTCTCTTGGGGTGGGCAGGATTGAAGTTACCATGCTTCGGCTTCAGCCTTGCTGTGTGGCCTCACCCGCCCCAGCCTCTGTGCCTCTGTGTCCCCACTCAGAAGTCATGAAGGACACACTAGGGGCTCTGGGAGGGGATGTGGGCTTGTGTCATTCCAGGGGCCAAGTGGTCCCCACCTCTGCCTGACTCTCCAGCAGGGTGATGCGATCTTGCTGAGAAATAAGCAGCATTTCACACTACTGGGATCCTGTATTTTTCCTGCTTGCCTTGTCCCTACCCACCAGGCCCCGGGAGGTGCTTCAGGATCCCCATGTTCCCTCTACACACGCTCTCTGTGCACTCTCAGGAGTGCTGTGTCCTCCCTCAGGGTGGGCCCCATAACAGGCACCCAGGTGTGCACTCCCAGGAGGCTGGAGGCTGTCCCCAGGGAGGCAGCCTACACTGTCACAAGCTTCTCCCTCTTTCTCCTCCCTGCCCTGTGCATCTAGGGACTGACTCCCCCTCCCCCCAGGTTATCCTGGGCCCTGTACCTGGCACCAAGGCGTGGCAGGCGACAGATGTCTGGCTCTTGGACCCATGCTGCATGCTGAGCAGATGGGTCTCTCGGTGGTGAGGAATTCCAAGGAGGGAGACCTTCACTGTAGAGTGGGCTAGGTAGGGCTTTTTAGAGGAGGCCGGGCTAGGTGTGGTTGAAGAAGGACACAGTGAGTATCAGCGAAAGGGCGACACTGAAGTGCGAGTCTCAGAGTGGCTGGAGCCAGCAGTGCCTGAAGCAGTTGCTTGGGAAATGAGGACCAAAGGCTGTAGCGGCAGCACGCATCTGAAGAGACCCCTTGCCCCTGCAGGATTCTAGACCTCAGAGCTCCTCTTGACCACTCGCTCCGGGGTGCCGCACCCTAAACCACCCCATTCTGGGAGTCAGGATATTGGCGCCTGAACCGTTTTGGGAGCAAGACCTGGCCCGAGTCCTCGGAGTGGCCAGCAGAGCTCTCCCAGCCCCATGCAGCAGGTGGCTTCACAGCCGGAGGTGAGGACGACCCATGTGTGTGCCTGCCCCGCCCCCTTAAGCTGCCCATGTAGGCCAGTGCGCACCCTGCCTGGGCACGGGTGCCATGGGGGCCTGAGACCTGCTAGGTGGCATCCAAGGGGCCTCAGATCCCCAGGCCTGCCTACCTCTCAGCCTGTGGCTTGACTTGGGGACTCTGTGAGGTTGTCATCTGGGGGACACGGCTGGCAGCTTCCCCACCTCTGCTAGACACGGTGCTCTCTGCCTGCAGTCGCTGGGCCAAATACCTGCACATAGTTACTACGGCCCGGCCGTGACCAGGCGGCCGTGGTCGTACCAGCTCTGAGTGCCTGAAAGTGACCCCTGTGCCATGGCCTGGCACCCATGTGGGCAGCCTCCAGGTGGGGATGGGATGAGTGGCTGGAGAAGAGCTAACTGCGCCCTGGGTCTGGGGCCCCTGGTTACCCACAGAGCCATCACGGATGCCCAGGCTGGCCGGGAGCCTGGGGGCCAGGCCTGTGACCGCTCCGAAATCATGAGCCTCATGCCTGCGGGCAGGCCAGGAGAGGAATATGTCGGGGGGGGGACCCACGGGGACCCACGCTCAGGTGGCCCCTGACCTGCACCTGCCCCTGCCTTGCCTCCATGGAGGTGGGGGGCATCACAGGTCACACCAAGCAGCAGCTGGGCTGGTCCGCTGGGCTGGTAGGGAAGGCCTGCCCAGTGCAGGAGAGCTTTGTGCTGCCTACACCAGACCAGAGCCACCTGCCCTGTCTGTGGGGTCACCTTGCCCAGAATGTGGCGTGTGTGTACATGTGTGTGCATATTCACGGTTAGGGTCTGCGTGTGTGTGTGTGTGTGTGTGTGTGTGTGTGTGTGTGCGCGTTCTTGTATGTGAGTGCTCCTGACAGTGTGAGACCTGATGTCTTTACTGCCACCAGCCCTGAAGCTTATTTCAGGGTGGTGGAAGGAGAAGGGAAAGTCTGTGCTTTGGAGGAGATGCTCCTGCGTGCGAGGTGCTGGCCTGCCCAGTCACCTTCCCAGATCCTGGCCTCCAGTTCACTGTCCTGTGTGGCTTGCGGAAGACCTGGCCGCTTGCCTACCCGGAGCAGGAGTGGGGACACAGGGTACGTGTAGAGAGCGAGGAAGGAGGACAGGCGGCCCCCATCCCTGCCTGACTGCCCTTGGGACGCTTGAGTCACTCCTGGAGGAAGAGAGTCTAGGGCCAACCCAGTGGTGAGCCTCAGCCGCCCCGCCCCTCTGCCCTAGCCAAAGGGCTAAATTTACCCTTTTAATAAGAACCAGACTTATATCCGATTTTCCTTTTCTTTTATTAGTTCTGGGCTGTTGGTGGTTGGGCCTGTCCCTGTCATGGGTGTCTTTATCCGTCTCCTGTCTCCTGGATTGCCAGGCCGGGTGGCGTAGTAGTCACAGAGCTTTCCTATTATGCCCCAAGAGGGGCTTCCTTGGGGCTAGCAGGGACTTCCGGAAGGCTGAGGGGCTTCCCCGGTAACATGCTCATTCCAGGCCCACCCCGTGTCCCGGAGATGGGCTGAGCCCTCCGCCCACTGCTCTGCATTCTTGGCCTCCCCTCTGCCCCCTGTGGTCCCAGGCCGGGGTCCCAGGCCCTGCCTGCCTCCTCTCTCTTCCGGTGTTCCTCTCTCTCTGGGCCTGTGTCTACCACCTCTTCTCTGCCCACCGTGGAGCTGCAGATAGGGGCTGGGGTGGCATGGTGGCCCCCAGGGCTGTGCTGACCACAGAGGTGGCTTACAGCAGTCTGTTGTGGAGTGAGTAGGCTACACACGCTGACACCTGTTGCAGCAGCTCAGGTGGACGGGAGCTGCCCCAGATCTGGGCAGTTCCTAGGCTGGCAAAGGGTGGTCCTGCAGGAGCATCTGAGATTGGAGGGAGGAAGGCTGCATCCTGCTTCTTCATGGCCAAGTGGAGGTGGCCTGCCCATGTGGCTGCCTCCAGAATCCATGTCTGCTGGGGCAGGACTGGGGCCTTAGAGCTGCAGCCTGGTACAGACTAAAGCGGGAGACTGGAGTTCTGCTACTGGCAGGCCTTGATGTGCCCCCACCGGGGTGGAGGCGGTGTGGCACACCAGAGCAGGAGCCTTGCCAGGGTTCACTCAGGCAAGTGAAGGGTTGTATCCGATGGAGACCTGAGCTCTGGGAAGCAGCTCCTTGGAGAACTGGCCCAGCCTGTGTCCCCTTGTTCCTGAGAATGGAGTCTGGCTGTACACCCGCAGCCGTGGGGGCACGCCCATAGCCACAGACACACACCCAGAGGCATATGCACTGGTGGAGACACCCCGTGAGTGCGCATGGGCAGTCTCCCAGCCGCTCTGCCCACGCGCACAGCAGGCACTTCCCACATGGGCTGGTGCTGGGGCCCTTGCGGATTCCAGGGTCAGGAGAGCCTCCCTGGCTCTCAGAGGCGCGTACATAGTCACTGGGTAGCCTGTGGCCTGGCTCCAAGGCCCCTGCCCCAGAGCATCCAGTTTCCTAGTGGGCCTGGGTCCCCATCCCTGGCCCCTCCTCGTCCTCCTGGGCAGCCAGAGAGTCAGATGCCACCCCTGCCTCCAAGCCCACAGGACAGAGCTTTTCCCTAGGCACCCACAGCATCGCCTCCGCAGGAAGCCGGGTGGAAGTTCTCTGTCCTCTGTTTCCTGGAATGAGCGGAATGCAGGCGCGGCCAGGCTGTCCTTCCTTCCTCTTCTCCCCTGCTCCCTCTGGGGTGTGGCTTTGCGTGGGAGGAGCGCTTTGGCTCCCCCAGCCCGGCCACCCTGCGCTCCGGTCTCAGCCTCCCAGTGTCCCCTGTGGAGACAAGGGTTGGTTGCCCTGGGCCAGGCCTCCCCAGCATCTGGGCAGCCCTGTGAGGGGCTGGGGGAGGCAGAGCAGGAAGCCCGTGCTAAGGGGAGAGAGGAGCCTGAGTGGGTGTGAGCAGGAGGTGGGAGCTGGCCCGGGTGGCGGTTGCAGCCGCCAGACACAGAGCCAGAGAGGTCCATGCCAGCAGCCCGTCAGCTGGGCTTCCGGAAGCAGCAGGAGCACCGAGAGCCTGGGAAGGAACTTGCTTCTCAGGGGCTGCCGCCATCAGTGAGCCATGGTGGTTTTTTTTTTTTTTTTTTTTTTACAGCCCATTTCACAGTTTCCAGAAAAGAAAGAGGCTGTCTCAGTGGCTCACTTAACTCAAAACAAATGCTTCTCCCCTGGAGCTCTGTCCCCTCCTATTCTGCACCACTCAGGCTGCTGTCACGGGGCAGAGCTGGGATGGCCAGGCAGGAGAGCCCAACCGGTGGGGAGTGCAGCCAGCATCAGGCTGTCGGCCAGGCCCAGCCTCTGAGGTGCCAGGTCCTTGGGGGCCCTGGGATGGAGCATGCTCCGCCCACCCCACTTCTGTTGCCACCTTGCCCACAGCAGGTGGGCCTGGTCGCAGGTGGGCAAGAGGAAGGCCAAGCTGTGCAGGTCTGGCCTGGTCAGAGGGCTGCTCTGGGGGATGGACTCAGTTCGTGGGACAGCACTCCACATGGCTGGGGTGAGGCCGGGTGTGCTCAGAAGTCCTCGGGGTGCCTAGCTGGCCTCCCAGCCCTCCTGTGGCCGGCGGCCCTGGAGCAGCCCAGGTCCAGGTGTGCCCTGTCTCCCATGCAAGTCAGCTGGTCTTGGGGCATGGGTACAACCTGCCTCCCAGGGAGCAGGGGGCTGTGCCTGAGGCGCCAGGCAGCCCTCCCGGCGGCGTGCTGGCTTCCGGAGCGGTTTTCTCAGCCAGCCTGGGGCCCGGGGCTAGGCCTTCATGGTGTCCTCTGCAGAGCCGAGGTAGCCCTGGAGCTGGGACTACAGCCGGGCAGTGGGGTGGCCAGTGGGGGTAGATGTGCAGCTTGGACTTGCCTCTGTTCGTGGCCAGTGACACAGCTTTCAGATCCCTTTCCAGGGAAGAGCCCCAGTGTGCCCTGGCTCTGTGACAAGGCAGGGAGAACAGGCAGTGGCCCTGGGCAGGCTTTGCAGCAGGGTTGGGCCACCTTGACCATGCCCAGGGGCTGGCTAAGCAGCTTTGGAGCCAACAGATCCACTTCACTTGGCACACGAGGCAGTGTCGATTGCACCCTGTTCTTTCAGCAGTCTAGTGGTGAATGCAGGACCTGGGATCTAGGGTGTCATGTTGTGTGCCCCCCGTCAGGGTAGGTGCCAGTGTAGTCAATGCCAGGCAGGATCCAGATGCCTGGCCAGCATAGGCCTGGGTCAAGTGCCCTCCAGTGCTCTTCACTGTCCCCTTCTGGGCTGCTAACTGTAGTACCCAGTAGGCAAGGCCTTTGCCAAGAGGAAAGAACTTTAGCCCAGTTCCCGGCCGAACTTGGCCCATGGCTACGGCGCTGGCTGGGGCCCAGGCTACACCGGGATCCCAGGCAGCCACTGTGCTGACTTTGTCTGAGGTTGACTACTGGTTGGCAGCAGGGGGCTGGGGAGGTGGCAGCCAGGTCTCCCCATGGCTCTGCTGGCTGGGCACTGTGCCATTGCCCAAGTCTTCAGAGGTAGGGGGGACAGGAGTGCAGATGCTCTGTCCTGGGGTTTCCTAAGCTGTTCAGGAACCAGGTGGGCCGGGAAAGATCTCAAGGAGCCGGCAACCCACCCCCAGCCCTGGGACTCGCTGCCCACCTGGCAGGTCCTGCAGGTTCTACACCAGCTGTCCAGCCAGGCCTGAGATGGTGGGGGACAGAGTGGGGGCGCTGGTAGGGAGGGCCACAAGGCATGGGGTGCCCACCCAGGCCATCCTAGTGCTGCCTGCTGGCCAGAGAGTAAGCCCTGCAGCATCTGTGTTGTGGGCTGGACTTCCAGGAGGCATAGGCAGCATTGACTGACGTCAGGGTTCTCAGTCCCGAGGTGACCTTGCTGGAGTTGGGGTGCAGTGTTTGATCCTCTGTGACTCTGGAGAAGGGTGTACGCACCTGTGCCCAGAAGGGGCCCCCTGGAAGCCTCATGGCAATGATCCCAGGGGAGTTGGACCTTCTGCTTGTTCTCCTTTGCTTTACTGCATGGCCTCACCTTAGTGTGCAAGGACACAGAGCTCCAACCCTTGTTTTTAGCATGAAGGGAAGGGAGGACTGCAGGCCCCAGGGAATGGCTTAGCCAGCCACAGGAGGGACACTGGGGCCATGGGCAGCTGCCAGGGAAGCTGGCGGGTCAGAGGATGAGGGCGTGCAGGGCTGCCCAGTCTCACCCCCTCATTTCTCGGGTCTCTGCCTCAGTGGGCTCAGAGAAGCCTGCTGAAGAAGCATCTGAGGGATAGGCGATGTGGGGCCAGGAAGGCTGGAGCAGCTGGGCACAGGGCTCAGCCACAGCAGGGAGAGCAGCCTGTCCTCTGTGTTCGCTGCATGCAGAGCCAGGCTTGGGGGTGGCCAGGCTGGGGGTCTGCAGCGCTGCCCTAAGCAGTGGGCCCTCCTGGAATAGCATCAGAACAGTGGCAGCGGAGCCCCTCCCAGGGCCAGGATGGGTCTCCTGGGTGGGAACGTGGTAGCCTGAGAGCCCACTCTGGACTCCGGCCTGGGTCCACCTTGAGGGGATCTGAGGGGTTGATTAGCCAAGATTTTCTGCTGCCCTTAGGGAATTCTGTGGGGCCTGTTTGCCTGGAACCACAGGCTCTGTGGGATGCTGGCTGTGGGTTCTATCGCCCTGCCTGCCCTGTGTGGGAGAGCTCCAGGTGAAGGGTTCCCAGGCTGAGATGGAGAAAGTTTTTCTCCAGACCTGACTTTTGGACTCAGTTGTTTCCCACTGTCCTGGGGAGAAGGGGTGGGTGGGGCTTCCCTGGGAGGCAGGGAGGGTAGGATGGGAAGGCCTGGGGGACCTGGGGCTGGGCAGAAAGCTTACAGCTGGGGCAGCCACACTCATCCCACAGTCATGCCCCTCCGGAGTCCCCGGAGTGGGGGCGGGGAGGCTAACTTCCCTTCCTAGCCCAGAGTCCCCCGTCCCCGTCCCCCCAGCTGGATAAGCCTGTGGTCTGGCAGGGGCCCCTGGCAGCCTCAGCCCTGCGGTTCGGGAAGTCCCTGGCTCCCGGGCACCTTTGGCCTACTCTTCTCCCTGCAGATGGGCCCCTCGTAGACCCTTCCTCTCTGGCCATGCCTGGGAAAGACTCCCTCTGGCGGCACATGCCCCATCCTGTCTTCCCAGTAGGGGAAGGAGCTGCTTTCTGGTGCCCAGCCTGGGCTGGGAGCTGGCAGAACATAGCTTGGTTGCCAGGGTCTCAAGGGGGTGGCCCCTCTCCCCTGGCCTGGCCGCCTCTCTGCTGAGTCACCCCTTGTCTGGGAAGCTCCCAGAGCCCAGCCAGGCAGGATGAGGCATCACAAATTCATCCGTTCCCTTGCCTTCTGGTCGGGAAGCAGCTGCCCTGACTCACCTTGGGCTGCCTGCCACCTCCCAGGACCCAGAGCCCATGGAACCCCACCAGGCCCGACCCTGCACCCCATACCACACAGCCCTCAGATGGCCCCAAGCCAGGCTCACTGCCCAGGGATGGAGATGACAATGCACAAAGACACCTTGCCAGGGTGGGGGCCAGCAGTGCCGTCTACACCACCCAGAGTGACCCCATATGCGGAGAGCTTGTGGGCATATATGTCATGCGTGTGCAAGCACTGGTAGTCATGGCAACCAGGGAGACTCATTCAGCCTGGCCTTGGCCACTCACTCAGCAGGGAAAGGGCACGAGTGCCTGGAGCTAGGAGTGGAGGACGTGTGGGCTGGGGGCAGGAAGAGTGGGTGGGCAGGTTACAGAGCTGGCTCGGGGCCAGCAGCAGGTCACTGTCTCCCGGACTCCGCGGCCACCAGGGGAAATGCCAAGTGTGTACCAGGCTGAGGAAGCCTCTGGCCGCTGCTGCCTGAGCCCCGGATAAGTGGCTGCCTGCTCCTTGATGCCAGCCCCGTCAGCCTGACCCTGAGCAGTGTCCAGGGGACCTCAGCAGTTCATCGAGGATGTTCCTTCCTTTCTCTTTCTCTCCCGTTTCCATTTCCCTCTGACTGAGTTTCTCCCCTTGCTCACCTGGGACTGAGCACCCCTTTCTGTCCAGTCAGTTATCTGGGAATTGGACTGGGGACAGGGGAGAGTGGTAAAGACCTCACTTTGGAGAAGGGCCCATTCCACACTGCGCAGGCTGGGTCAGAGACCTTGGGACTCTGGCTGGGGCCCTGCAGACTGGCACATTTCAGGGAGGCATAGGCAGAACATTTGCCCAGGACCACCTGTCTCTGTGAGGCCTTGAGGTAACCACTGCAGCCCAAGAAGGCCCACGAGGTAGCTTGTTCCCCATGGACCCTCAGTGCTCCCTTGGCACCGTACCCAGCACCTGGCAGATGGTGCCGGTGCAGTTGTTGCTGGTGGCGGCCGGTCGGGGACTGTGGGGGGCAGAGGTGATGAGGTTGGTGGTGACGTCGACCGTAGTGATTATGGTTATTGTGGGCAGGCTGAGGCAGGGGCAGTGCGGCCGGTGCTGGTGCATTTGGTGGAGGTGTGGTCGGTTGTGATGGTGGCGACAGAGCAGGGAAGAAGTTTTTTGTGGTGGTTTTTTTTTTTTTTTACATACAGGTGTCTTTCTTGGTTTTGTAGTAACGGGATGGTGTCATCCTAAGGCACCTGAGGCACACAGAGGCCCCGGACACTGCCGCCATTGTCACACGTGCCTATGAGAGCAGATTTTCCTGGTGTGGGCTGCTTGGATCTTTAAAGACAAGGGCCCCTGGGGGCTTAGGGCCTGAGAGACATTCCTAGGGAGGTCCTGGGCGGTGGGTGTCGCCCCTAACCCAAGCTGTACCCTGACTCACGCTTGCCCTGCGTCCACAGCCAGCAGCCGCCTGATGGGAAATTCTCCAGCCTCCTCTTTTATGGGCAGCTTCCTCACCGGCAGCCTGGGCTCGGCAGCTTCCACGCACCCCAGCGGCCCCACCTCTGCCCCCTCTGAGCAGGCCTACCGAGGCTCCCACCCTGGCACCTCCCAGATCTGGTTCTCCCACTCCCATGAAGGTAAGCCAAGGTCCTAGGCTCCTCAGTGGCACTGTGGTGGCCACATGGCTGACCATGGTGAGCGCTGCCAAGCACGCTGGGGTGGGGGCCGCTCCCTGCTGAGGAAGCCCCTTGGGGGGGGGTAATTGATTGCAAACAGAGGATGGCCCTGCTAAGCACTGGTCCTGGCCAGATGTGTGCTCCAGATGGGCAGAGAGGGAGGAGGGGCGTTGGGCAGGGAGGTCTCTGGGGAGCTGAGGAAATGTGGAGCGCAGCTGGGTCAGCCAGGCTGGGCTGCACCCACCTCCCCAGACATGAGGAGGCGTGGGCTCCAGATGTGCCAGCTGAGGGGGAGAGACAGGGAGGGGAGCACTGTCACCAGGCACAGGCTGCCTCCCTGATGCCCTGTCCAGGACAGAGCCTCTAGGCCTGGCACCCAGTCAGTACCTAGTGAACGCCCATCACTCTCGGGTGTCATGGCCCCAGGAGTCCCCTGAGGCTCCGTTGGGACCCCAGGGTGTGGTGTGCCCTGCTCAGCTCTCTGGTGCTGCTACTTGAGCGCTGGCCCAAGGCCCCAGTGTCCCTGACCCCATAGCTATTGGCATCCGTGTGGCTGTGCCATCCCCGTGGTGTGGGAAGGGTTAAGCCCCCTGCTGGCTGGCACAAGGGAGGTAATTGCAGTTGGCAGCAGCCACACAGGGCGCTTACTCCTGGCACCGGCACCACCGTAACTCAATGACTGCTGCACTCACGTCGTGTTTACAGAGCTGTGGACCCACACACCGTGCCGCCGCCCGCCCATGTTCCAGGCAGGGAGATTAGCGCCCAGCACTTCTGGAAGCCAGAGAAACCTCTCTTTGTGCAACAAGAAAGGGGCTGTTTTCCAAACGGGACAGGTGACGAGTGAGGGACAGTTGTTAAAATAATCTGGGCTTTAGGCGCCGCTTGAAAAGCGCATGTTCGGCCGGCGATAAGGAGCAGCATTCTTCCCGGGTGGAGCCCAGGCCAGTAGGTGCTGAGCACCAAGTGGCCAGAGCGGGATCCTCGGCCTACTTCCCTGTGCCCCACGCCCTGCAGGCACTGCTCCTCCCTACTCTCCTTCGAGCCTTTAAATGGGTATCTGGCTGGCCAGGGCCTCTGGCCCTCCAGACGTCTGCAGGAGGAAGGAGGGTGCCAAGCAGGGAACCAGGCAGGGAAGGGACCTCAGCCCAAGCCAGAGTCCCTGCCCTTCCTGGCCTGGCAGAGGCACCCTAGCACACCTGGGCGGCTGACTTGGTTTCCCTTCCTTGCAGCTAACCAGGAACCCTCCTCAGGGCTCAGAAATGGGACAGCCCACCCTCAAGTTCTGCATCAGAGGCTCAAATTCCCACTTCCTCTCCATCCCACCCTGGGGACCCACCAGCAAGGAGGACGGTTTGCGGGTAGCACCACCTGCCCCAGAGTCCCATTCTGCCCTGGGTCTGCTCAGAGTGTGGGTGGGCGGTGGCCTGCAGACAGTGCCCACAACGGCCTTGCGAAGCTCACTTCCTCTTGTGCCAACGGCTGCCTGGTGGAGCTGCTCATAGACCCCCAGGCACCCATAACTCAGACCCACCATGAGGTGCAGCCCCGGCGGTTCCATCTTCCTCCAGGCCCTGGCAGCATCCATTTGGCTAGAGATGGTGCCCTGGGGAGGGTGGACCAGCCCCTGTGTTTGGCTGACACCCAGCCTTCCCCGTCCCCTGGTGGGCCTGATCTGGGAAGGCAGGAAGAGGGGCTGGCACCCACAGAGGCCTGTTTTCGAGACCAGCCTATGGCCAGTGGCCACCCTCTGCTCTGGGCACCCCAGCCCAGGTGTAAGGAGCCATTCCCATCATCAGTGTGCCTACAGCCTGATCAGGGAGGTGCACCCAGGTGGATGCAGGGGGTGGGACACGCCTCAGCCACTTCCAGCTCTAGAATACAGGGTGCTGCACAGGGTCCACTAGGGGATGGGCATGGGACCAGTGGTCCTGGGTGGGGGAGCCCATCCCCAACCTGCCAGGTCCCACCCGAGGGTGGCAGTGAGTCTACATCTGTCTGGGTGTCATTCGACTACATCCAACTTCTTGGTCTGTGCCTCAGTTTCCACTCAGTGTCCTGGTAAACTTCCCTCTTACTCGCTCAGGATCTCCTCCCTTCAGGGCATCCCCTGCCCTCTGCGCCTGCGGCTTCACTCCAGCGAGAGCCACATGGTGCCGGCCGGCTGTGAGCTCCCCGTGCCGGCAGAGGCCAGGGCGGGCGGGGCCGCAGCGAGTGGCAGGCTGGCTGGCTGCCCTGGCAGCGTGCCTGGCTGCTAGTTTGACTGGGTGCCAGCTGGCTCCCGCGTGCCAGGGCCTGTTCCTCAGCCGTGTGTATTCAGGAGGGTGGGGGGCAAGGCGGGGGGGCATGCGACATGGCCAGAGAGAGGGCTGGGCTTCACGGGGGGCTGCCTAGGCGGTCTCCTCTGAGGCCTGGCCTCATCCTTGTCCTGATTGCCTTCGTTGCCCCTGGGTCAGCAGAGAGGCAGGTGTCTCTCAGCTAGAGGCAAAGCTAGCTTGCCACCCTGGCCCTGGCCCTGAGAGCTGCTGTGTCAAGGGCGAGGAGGCCAGGGTGAGCTGGGCAGACCAGATCCCAGGTGGGAGTAAGCCCTGGATCCCCCACCCTGAGCGGGGCCTCCTAGCTGGCCGGAAGACCCCCCCACCTCACCATCTGCAAGGCAGCTGCTAGAGCGGGGCCAGGGCTTCCTCTGTCCCTGAACAGCTGGGGGTACAGGGAGGCACCCCGGAGCTGGAGGAGCCGCCCCAGAACATCTGGCCTGGGGCACGGCCTGTTTGTTCCACCCCGGGCCTCCTGACCAATGGGCTTCACCAGCAGTGGTGGCTTCAGGGCCCAGGGTGGGCTGGGCGGCGGAACTGGGGGAGCAGCAGGGAGCCACTGTCCAGCCAGCCTGTCCTGGGTGGGTCAGCGCGGGTGTGGGCGCAGCACAGCTGGGCCTATTGTCAGTGAGCCTGGCCCTCTCCCACCCCACCCCCAGCTGCCTGGCTGGGACCACCCACGGGGCCATGAAAGGGGTTCTGTTTCTGGGGGGCTTGGCTAGGGGGACTGGAGTTATGGAGCTCCCGCAGCCAGGCTCCTTGTGGTCTCTTGTGCCACCTGGAGGGGGAACCACGGGCACATGTGCCAGCACTGGCTGTCCGCCTGGCTGGCCTCTTTGTCAGAGCAGCCCTACCCCAGGGGCCACTTCTCCATGGGGCCTGGCCGGGATCCAGTGGGGGCAGGGCCGCCCACAGCAGCCACCACATGTACCCACGGCCTCCTGCCTACTGCCAGCTGCCCCCTCTGGTCCCTCCAAGGCCTGAGGACTTGCAAGGAATTCAGGAACCTGTCTGAGAGAGGGACAGAGGTCCTACTAGGTGCCCACTGCCTCGAAGGGTCAGAGGCTCTGGTGGCCCTCCAGCGCCGTCCCCTGTAACTGCCAGCTCTGCCAGCTGCCCTTGCTCCTGCCCCTTTCTGCAGACCCCAGAAGCTATCACCCTCTCTTGCACCTGTTTCCTAGGTGACAGAGATGCTCCCTCAACCTGCCCCCTGGGGCCCTGGCCTCCTGTCCCTCGCTCCCTCCCTTACCTCTACCTCGATGCAGGCCCGTGGCCCCTGTATGCTGTGGTCCTGGAGCCAGGGCCTTGGCCGGGCTCTGATCGGAGGCTGCTGTGGGCTCAGAAGGCTTGCACATGGCCCTGGCCACCCCCCGGGGAGCTGTGGATCCCAGGGCTGCAGTGGACAAGGCTGTGGGCTCTGCCCCTCCCAGAGCAGATCCAAGGGAAGTCTTCACAGCCCCAGCGCTGCATTGGCCTCCAGTCCACATGCCCAGCTGCCAGGCTCTGAGCCTCAGTTTCCCCATCCATAGACCACACTTAGCAGAACAGCTGTTGGGATGCAGGGGAAACCGGATGAGTACTGCAGGCTGGGCTGAGACCTGCCCCTTCTCCTCCGTGTTCTGCGCCACTGTAGGTGCTGGGGTGGCCCCTGGGATGGTGTCCTGGGGGGAGCAGAGCACATAGCTCCTCGGTGAGTAGGGTCCCAGGCACGATGCCCTCATGTGCCCGAGGTGTGCCTGCAGAGGGAGAGGAGGAAAGTGGAGTGGAGAGCTGCCGTCCAGATGTGCGTGAAGAGTTTAGAGGTCATGCCCAGGGTGCTTCTGGGCACAAGCTTAGAGGATTCTCAGTTGCCTTCTCCAGCCTGAAGCCTGCAGCAGGCCAGACTCCAGGCCACCCCAGCCCACCTGCCTGCAGCCAGCCTGGGGCTGGGGACTGTCCAGGGCTCGCCCAGGTCCTCTTATTCCAGAGGTGCCTGTGGGAGCCTGGCTCCTTCCATCTGTTCTTAGCTGCTCCTCTCACCGTGGGGATGGGTGGGGCCTGCCAGGCCCTAACCCTGGGGCAGCTGTGCATTAGCGTGTGAACACAGCGCCCCAGATCCGGCACCCCACGTTTCTGCGGAGGCCGCACTGGGCACACCAGGTTTTCCCACCACCAGAACCCAGGAGTTGGTGTCAGTCCCGGGGGCAGCACTTAGAAGTCATAGCCTAGAGATCCAGGTGACGGACTGCCTGGGTGGAGGGGGCTTATGAACAGAAACAGAGGTATCTGGCAGGGAAAACTTGGTGAGAGGGCTGTGGCGAGGTTGCTCCCTTCAGGCACTAAAGCAAGGGATGGCAGGTGTCCTCCAAACACACCGCCATGGCCCTGCGTGTACCCAGAGCCAGCCTCGCTGGTCAGGAGTGCTGCCTGTGAACACAGCCGCAGACCCTCCTTAACCAGCACCCCGGGTGCAGGCTGTCACCTGGGAAATGGCCAGCGCTGAGTTGGTGTTGAAGGTCAGCACGGGTAGCAGATGCCACATGGCAGGAACGTGCCAGGTCGCACAAAAAGCGGGGCCCATTCCCCGGCCTGTGTCTCCTAGAAGGTCTCCGTGGAGAGCTGAGCAGCAGCTGCCATGCCCACCTCCTCCTCCCGGATGGGCAGGAGGAGTCCCCACGCCGCCTGCCCGGTCCTCCCTCGGGCCTTTGCCTTCCCTGGTCCCCTCCCCTACATGATGCCCACAGAGGGCTGAGCCCTGAGCCGCTCCTCCTCTCCTCTGGGCCGCTCAAGTCCCAGGATTGGGCTCAGCTCTCCGGGCACCGGGGTCAGTAGTCAGGGCAGGAAGGGCAGGATGTCCTCAGTGAGACCTTCACAGCCCTCTCCAAGGCCTGTCCCCAAGTCAGCTGGGGGCTTCGCAGCAGTGGGCAGCCCCAAGTTTGCCGCCTGTCCTTTGGGGTGATTGTAGTGGCCCAAACTCAAGGTGCGAGGCTCCGGGGTAGGGTGGTGCCCCCGGCAGGGATGTGGGTTTGAGTCCCCCAGCCTGAGGGACTACAGCCACCCCCAGCCCTGACCCCAGCCGTGACCCTGTCCAGTGGGCCCTCTCTCCGCTGTCCTGGGGTTCCCCCCAGGGTTCACCACCCCCAGTCTCCTTGGCAGTGGCTTCCTCAAGGGACCCACGGCTCCCCTGACCGGCCACACCAGCCCCGGCTTCTGGTTCTGGTCTCACGGCAGCTGCTTTGATTCATATTTTATCTTCTTCTTCAGTTCAGAGAGTGCAGTTTTGGGAAAAAGAAAGGGGCTTTTCTGTTGCTGGGTGGGGAGGACGCCCTCCCCACTCCCAGCCCCCACCCCTGCTTTTCCCTCTTCCTGCTCTGCACCCCTTCCTCCACCCCTAGTTCCCCATCTGGGGCCTCAGAGGCGGGGGCCTGGAGCAGGATGGAGAGGAGCTGGCTGGGCCTTTGGGCTGGGCCCCCGGGGGGTTTCTGCCGCCGCTTCCTGGGCTGGACACCACCAGTCCAGGCTCAGAAGTGGAGGGACACCAAGGCCGTACACCCTCACACTGCCCCAGAGGGCAGCAGGCAGGAAGGGGCTGGCTCCTCAGCTGGCTACGCGCCTGCTGCCCCTGAGCGTGGGGGAGGCCCTGACCTCTTGAGAGACACAGAGGTGTGGGGGTCCACACTGCTCATCCTGGGAAACGCTGGAAAACGGAGTCTGGGAAGGAGGAATTTACAGACTTCTGTTTACGAAAATGAGGCCCGTAAAATATTTAACAGCAGCCAATTACAGGGGGACAGCTGTGGTGGTTTAACCAGCCCCCCTAGGCCTTGCCTGGTTTCCTAGGCCTTTGTCAAGTCTTCCAGGAGCTGAGTTTAATCTGGCCGACATCTGCTGCCGATGTGCCCCACACGCCAGGCCAGTTGGCCGAGCGCTCCAGCCTCAGCCCGTTCGTCAGCAGGAAGGGTCTGGGGGGACAGGGTCGGCGCAGCACGCTCCCCAGGGTGAGCCCTCCCCAGAGGGCAGGGTCAGCTCCCAAAGCAGGTTCTCCAGCCGCTTGGCAGCCCCTTCCAGACTCGGCTGGGGGCCAGGGCTCTGCAGGGGACAGTCCATGGCCTCATTTGCATGCGTTGAGCCAAAGAAGGTTCAGTGGTGGCATCAGAGCCTGAGCGGCGGCCTGCCGCTGCCACGTGTCCACTGGGATCGAGGTACCATGGATGTCACGGTCTGGCTGTGGGGTCCTGGAGTGTCCCCGTAGGCCACCCGAAGCACTTTCTCTTGTGCCCTCATCCTTTGGCTCCAAGCCAGGCCCAGGGACTATCCCTCAGTCACCCACTGACCCCGCTGCCCTGGCCTCGGCCTGCAGAGGGCTGCCTGCACCCCCAGTGCTCAGGGTAGGCACCAGGGCTACAGGCCTCATGCACCCACAGGGACCCTGGCCCTGAGCTGGAAGGAACACTGAGGTGATCATCCTCATCCCCGGGCCTGAGACAGATCATGGAGACGGAGATGGGCCTGGGGATCTATCCTGTTGCTCTGGATCTACTTCTTCAGCATTTGACTTCCAAAAAGGTGTTCTTCAGAGTAGATCCCTTGGAACACTTGGCCCATGCATTGTTAATAAGAGTCCCACACAAAAAAAGACACAGGGGTCCCATGAGAAAAGAAGTTTGGGAAACAATGTAAACCAAGGTAGCATGAACCTGTCAGCTGTGAGACCTGTCTGTGACTTCACTGAGACACTCGAGAGAGAGTCCTGGTACCTGGTTTCCTGGCGTGTGGCTCAGGACACCTTTTTATCAGGTGACAGCTCTGACAGGTGCCCAGACAGGCCCTTGGGAGGCCTCCCTGCCTGACCTGCTGTCCCCAGGGCCCTCTTCCCTCCCTTCCCTGTCCCTAGAGAAACCTGGCTGCTAGTTACCACCCAGAGCAGCCTGAGAAGTGAGACAGAGTCAGGAAGCTCTCAGGACAGTAGTAGAGTCCCCAAGAAAGACTCCTCTGGGGCCTAACCATTGTAGAGTGAGGCAGAGAGCCTGCCCTGCCCAGCCCAGCTGGTTCTGGTTTATTCTGTAGAATGAGAAAGGGCATCCTACAGGGGTATCACCAAGTGGGTGCTCCAGGCATCCTGCCTCAAACATTTGTCCCTTAGGGACAGAAGGGCAGAAGGCGGCCTCCTGGGCCCCAGGCTTTGAGGACATGCAGTCCACTGGCTGGACAGACCTCAGCTCAGCCCAGCTCCCCCTCAGGAAGCCACCTGCCCATCTAACAGATGGCATCCGAGTCTGACCATAAAGGACAGGTCTCAACTCCAAGTGACTGGGCTGCGGCTGGGGAGCTGAGTGGACACGAGTCTGGCAGTGCCAGTGGTCTAGGTCCCCATCTCCTGTCGGACCTTGTGAAGAAGGACCAGCCCCAAGAAGCCACGTTTCTGGTGGCTGATGGCGACCCGGCACCCAGACTGGTACTCAGTCCTGCCTGCCCTGCAAGCTAGGACTTCATAGGGGGTCCCAGGTGCCCAGGGCCAACAGTGGGACCAACTCAGGGCCACGGCTAGCATCCGTGCACTGGGCAAGTGACCACTCAGAACCTTGGCTGCCTTACGGGGACGAACACTTTCAGCTCTGAGAGGGGGCCCTCCTGGCATGAGCCGAAATCGCTAGGTAAAGGCTAGAGGCTATGGGCTTACACAGTGGCTTCTGGGGACAATGCTGCCACTGCTGGGACCGGCTCAGGACCAGCCGTGCTGCAGATGTCAGAGCATGAAGAGGCCAGGCCTCTGGCCTAGGTGGAGCGCTCCACCAGCAGTGACACCTGTGGCTTCCGGCTGACAGGAGCCTGCGGCACCCCAGAGGCATAGCCTGGTGTGGGTCACCCAGACCAGCTCACCACAGCACAGCTGGCCCGGGACCTCCTCCCTCCTGGTGGACGGTGGTACAGGTGGGAGTCAGGCTCTGGCCCTGGCAGGATGCCTGCCTGCCTGCGCCCCTCCTCCCAGAACCCCTCTCTAAGCTCCTTTGTGTCCACCTGGCAGCGTTCGAAACACCCAGCGCCGGGAGGGAATCAGGCGCCCCCTCCAGCCTCCCCTCTCTCCCAGCCCATAAGCAATTCAATTTGTGCTGCACCAGAGGGATGGTATTAGTCGAGTCAGAGTTAATATGATGTATTGATGGGCTGATTTCCCACCGGCGGGCTGCCTGCTGGGCTCCGCAGGGCGCCGCTCCTGGACCGCCTGCCAGCTTCTTGTCTTCCTGGGATCGGGGCGGTTTGGGCCAAGGACCCGGGACCTAATGCCACAGCCAGTCCCTTTGCTTCTCTAGCTCCGGCGTACCCCAGATTTTCGGGGAGTCTGGCATCCACTTTCCTACCCGTGAGCCACTTGGATCACCATGGAAACAGTAATGTTCTCTGCGGGCAGCATCGTTTCTATGGAACCCAAAAAGGCAAGTGCCACATGGGGGCTGGTGTGGGGTGCAGGGGTTGGCAGGGCAGGGAGCCCCTAGGGCACAGGTGAAGGCAGCCAGCCTGGTGGGCCTTGTCCACTAGGTCTCAACCCCAGCTGCACCCCTAAAACACAGCCTCACTGTCTCCAGCTCTTGGGGTTGGAGTCCATGTCCTCCTCCTGCCCTTGCCTTGTACCCCACAGTTCAGGGTCCCGGAGATGGGGTTCGGAAGGAATGTGGCAGGAGAGAGTCTCATAGGCCTGCACTCCTAGGCTTGGGCCTGGGAGAGACCCCCGGGCTCCAGGAACCCAGCTCCCTCCTGAGGTCTGGCAGTGGGGGTGGGGCAGAGCAGTGTCCTATGGACAGAGGAGGGGGCCGCTCATTCCACTAGCACCAGGGTCCCCAGAGAAGGGGCAGAGACTTTGGGTCTTTCCTGAGAAATAGCCGGTGGAGCCCTAGCAGGGGCTCCTGCGTGGGAACAGCCTGGGCATCAGGAGGCTACAGGAGGTGGCCTGAGGGGCTCAGAAGCCTTGGTCTCTGTTACAAGTTAAACTTTTTCCTGGGGTTGAGGGGATGGCTCATTTGAGTTTTAGAAATCCCTCCCTAGGGTGGTGCCCGGAGGCTGGGGAGGCATTGAAGTGTAGTGATCGTGTTTCGGGTGAACCCAGACATCATGTCCTAGGGGCTGGAATCAACACCTGTAATCCTAGTATTCTGGGAGACCAGGAGAGGAGGATGGCAAGTTGAACCCAGCCTGGGTTCAAACACAATACTGAAAAAAAAAAAAAAAGAATTTCACAAATTAAATTTTTTTTTGGTACCAGGGATCAAACTTGGGACCTTGTGCTTGCAAGACAGGTGGTGGAACCACTGAGCTAATTTCCCAGCCCAAAAAATTAAGTATGTTTTAAAAAATG
Source organism: Heterocephalus glaber (assembly GCF_053883595.1). Classification (NCBI taxonomy): domain Eukaryota; kingdom Metazoa; phylum Chordata; class Mammalia; order Rodentia; family Bathyergidae; genus Heterocephalus; species Heterocephalus glaber. The sequence continues at coordinate 1,403,433 of NW_028258173.1, read as the reverse complement.
CATCTTGGGGGGCCAGGGATGTAGCTCAGTGGTTCCGCCCCCTCCCTCGCAAGCTTAGGACCCAAGTTCAATCCCCGGTACCAAAAAAAAATGCATCTTGGGCCAGGCATGGTGGCAGACACCTGTCATCTCAGCACTGGGGAGGCTGAGACAAGAGGATCGCCGTGAGTTTGAGGCCAGCCTGGGCTACGTAGTGAGATCCTGTCTCAAAAAACAAACAGAATGCAGCTTGGGTCGGGGAAGGCGGGGGATCCCAGATGACCAGTCTGCTCTGGGCTGTGGGAGGGAGCACTTAGGTGAAGTCCCGAGGGGAGGGGTGAGTTCAGCTAGGTTGCAGAGGCTGGGGGCATCACCAAGAGGTGCAGGGTTGACCGGGCCACAAGTCCATGTGCAGAGGGTCACCCAGTGTGCAGCCGGTGAAGACTGGTTTCTTCACAACAGTCCTGGAGCCCCCGTGGGTTATGAGGACAGGCTCACAGGCAGACAGCAGGGCCTGGAGGTGGACAGGACACCCAGAGGTGCAGAGGAACCTGTGGCCAGTCCTCCTGCTGTCTCAGGCCAGGGACCTTGGTGTGTCCAGCATCTTTGGTCCTTTGAGCCCAAAAGAGCCCTGAGCTATTAAAGGAGGGCTTTGGCCTGGCTGGGACTGGCCAGCTGTGATGGGCGCAGGTCTTTGTGGGAGGGCCAGGGAGCTCGAGAGCCCACTCGGGATTTCCCACTGGTCCTGTACCAAACTGGATGCTCCCAGCAAACGCAGCCTGCTCCCCAAGTTCTGCTGCCTGGGGAAGAGCCTCCCTCGGGCCCCAGGGGATCCCCCCCAATCTACCAGTCAGCATGTCAGGCAAGTGCAGCTGTTTTGACATTTGTCAGGGGTGGGCAGGTGGCTGGTCCCGGCCCCAGAAACCTGACCGCGGAACGGAACTGGGGCCCAGGACTCCCTCCCTGGCAGTGGGCTGTGGGCCGTGGGCCGTGGGCCTGCTGGTGTCTGGGCTGTGCTGGCTGGGCCTCTCTGGCTGGGCCTCTGGGCTTTCACAATATTGTGGTGGAGCCTCATCCAAGAACATTATTTGGTTTTGGAAGTTGAGCTAATTAGGTTTCTCCTGGGCTACCCCTTTCAGCCCCTCTCCCCTCCTTTTTAATTAGCAGGAAATTGACAAGAAATTTACATGACTGAGGACAGTTTTACAAGTTCCCAACGTCTCTTTTGCCTTCCCCCTCTGCTCTCTCTGGGCCTCACCCTGCTGCCTGCCCACGAAGCTGGGTGAAAGGAGGAGAAGCCCCCAGGGTCCCAGAGAGGCATCGACCTGGCCCAGTAGTGGCCTTGGTATCCACCAGGGCCAGCCTAGACAGCAGGGAGCAGAGTCCTCTGAGGGCAGAAGGTTTGCCCAGTGGAGCCCTGGCTGCAGGCAGTCCTTGCAGATGGGTGCCCCGAGGGTGCCCAGGTTGGACAGTCCCACCGCTGTCCTCCCGGGAACATCTGCCTTCCTTTTATAACCCATCCCTGTCCCCGATCTGAGACACCTAGTTAGGATGTTGAGGGACTGGGCCTCCTCGGGTGTCCCAGATATGGGCCCCCCCAGGCCTCCACACCCAGCCCCTGACCATCCATAGCACAACCCCGGTGGTCCCCAGGCTGCAGGGCTGTCTGCAGTCCCCGAGCGCCTGGCCAGCAAGCTTTGAGGTGGTGCATGTGGGCAGCGCCCTGCCTTTGTAGTTCTCATGTGCATTCCTAAAGACCCCACTGAGATGTGCTCCCCCAAAGAGGAGCTCCCCAGAGGGAGCAAGGAAGGTGCTCCTGTCCCACGCCTCATGCTCTGAAAATATTTAGGGAACCTGGGCTGCCAAGACCTAGTGAGAGGCCATTGTCGCCTTGGAGTTCTGAGGCTATAGCTTGGTGTGTGGGGATAGTGTTTCATGGGAAGGAAGCTTCAGTTTAGGGAGTAGAAGAGTTCCAGTGGTGATGGTCATGCCTCATTGTGAATGTGGCTTAATTCCATCAAACCGTGTGTACATCTTGTACATCTTGTTATATATATTTTATTTAATAGTTTAAAAATGAACCAAAACCCTATAGTGCCAGCACTAGGGAAGTTGGGGCAAGAGGATCTCAGGTTTGAGGCCTGGGCTACAGTAGTGAGTTCAAAGCTATCCTGGACTACATAGCAAGGCCTTGTCTCCAGAAAACCCAGAAGCAAACACCTTCCCTAGACAGCTGGTGCCAGCTGGGGTTGGGGCAGGCACCTGGGCCCGGTGTTCTAGGGAGTCTGAGCCCCGCCCCAGGCTTCTTGTTGACCTTGGCTCTTTGGGCCCACAGATAACTTCTACCTGCGCAACCTGCCCCCGCAGCCCACGCTCCTGCCTGCCAACCACAACTTCCCTGGTGTGGCCCGGACTGCGCCTGCTCACCCCATCGGCTCCTGCAGCCGTGACCGGGCTGAGGCTGGGCCCTCTCAGAAAGGCCCCAAGGAGTTTGACGGCTTCCTCATGGGCAAAGAAATGGGCAAAGAGAAGGCCAGCAAGGTGGCAGAAGGCAGGGAGCGACCGGCAGCAGAGGAGGACAGCAGCAAGGAGCGGCCCAAGCTGGTGCCCATGCCAGCTGATGGGCCCTGCAAAGAGGGTGGCCCAGTGCCCCGGGGCTCCTGTGAGGGCCGCCCCAAACACCCCGCCTCCTGCCTCCTCAACGCCAAGGTGCTCAATGACGACCTGGGCAAGGCCCCACTGGCCAGCTGCACAGGGGCTGTGCTGGGCCGGCCTGGCGTCAGCGTGGCAGCCTCTGGACGCTGCGCCAAGGAGCCAGTGGGCCACACAGAGCCCGGGCCAGCCTTCAGCGAGTGCCTGGAGCGGCGACAGATGCTGCACCACACGGTCCCCTACACGGTGCCCTCTGGCCTGCCCACCGGGCCACCCCCGCCCCTCAGCACGGCCTCTGGCTCCTTCCCCTGCCTGCAGCTGCACGCGGGCCCAGATGGGCTCTGTCCACTGCAAGACAAGGTCCCCCGAGACCTCAAGGCCAGCAGGCCCACCTTTGTGCCTTCTGTGGGACACCTGGCCGATAAGAGCCGCCCCTTCCAGGCAGCTGAGGCCTGTGCTGTGGCAGGGGAGGGCAAGGACCGACACCTAGACGGGGCGATGGCCCCTGACCACGTTGTGCCCTATGGGGTCTCCTATGCCCACCTGAAGGCCGAGGGCAAGGTCGAGCGGCGACCTGGAGGCTTTGAGGCAGCCCTGAACCCCCGACTGAAGGGCCTGGAGTATCTCAGCACTGGCCCCGAGGCCCCCTTTCCTGGACTCCCCAAAGCCAGTCTGGATAAAAGTGGCTACTTCGAGTTGCCTGCCCCTTCCCAGGACTGTGCTCGGCCCCCTCACCAGGACCCACTGGGCGGGAAAGCCACCCAGGCCTGCTGCACTTTAGACAAAGCCGTCAACAAGGAGGCTCCCGCCGGTGCCCCCGGGGGCCAGAAGGTGGCCCGGATCCGGCATCAGCAGCACTTGGTGGCCCCTGAAGTTGAGCCAGGAGGCAGCGGGGCTGAGGCCAAGCGTAAGTCCCTGGAGCTGGCGTCTCTGGGCTATGGCGGGCCTCACTTGCCCCCCTGGAGCATCCAGGCGGGTCAGGCCACCACCATGGCCATCAGTGAGGAGCGCAAGGGCAGTGCCTACCTGGACCCCTTCGGCAGTGGCCTGCAGCAGGCAGCCCTCCTGCCCCAGGAGCTGCCTACCCCACCGGACGAGGTCTCCGCCATGAAGAACCTGCTTAAATATAGCAACCAGGCCCTCGTGGTGGGCCAGAAGGCTCCCTTCGTGGGTCTGGGTGGCCTCAAAGCCAGCTGTGTCCAGCAGGAATTGAAGTTCCCGGCCTCCAAGGGCCCAGGCTCGGTAGAGAGGCCTGACTGTGCCCGCAGCCGGGAGCACGACACCCCACACGGAGATGGGGAGGTGCGGCAGCCCCCTGTGGGCATCGCAGTGGCCTTGGCCCGGCAGAAAGACACAGCGAGCCGGCCCGAGACGGGCTATGGCACTAACAGTGGGCGGCAGGGCCGGGCAGCCACCGCCTTCAAAGGTACAGCCCCTCGCGGGCAGGAGCATGGGGTGATGTCCAGGGGACCCAGGGCCCGCTTTGTCCTACCCCGGGAGCTCGGTCAGCTCCCCTCACCTGCCCCTGAAGACGCTCCCGCGGCCCCAGGGCAGGGAGCCCTCTTCCATGCACAGCCCCCAGCTCGGGGGGCTCTGGCTGGCCCCAGAGTCACAATCTGTCCTCTTGGCCTGCGCAGCTGGTGGGGGCCCCCGAGCCACACATGCGCTGGACCTGGAGAGTGAGGAGGAGAAGACGAGGCTGTGTGATGAGCGCCTGGGCCTGGCCGGCCGTGAGCTGCTGCTACAGTAAGGAAGAGCCAGGCTTTGGCCCTGACGGGGCCGCACCCACTCCTAGCTCTCCTGGGAGAAGCGGAGGGTGGCCCTGGCTGGGACACCGGGCTCCGTGGCCTGTCGCGGGCAGGTTGCTTGCACATCCACCCTGGCACCTTCTCGGGAGCCCTCTGCTCACACACCCTCTGCCGTAGGCCCACGGTGGGGCCCTGCGCCTCTTTTCCCCTCCAGGTTGATGGGCCCGGGCTTGGGGGAGCAGGGCAGGGTCATCGGGTAGCAGGACTGACTCCAGTGATCTTACAGGGACAACAAAGACCTCGTGGAATTTGCCCGGATCCATCCCTCAAGCAGCTGCCCCGGAGACCTGGCCCCCCACCTCATGATGCAGGGGGGCCAGCTGGGCGGGGACCCAGCCTCCCACCCCCATCCTGCCCACCCCCCCTGGCTGCCACGAACCCGCAGCCCCTCCCTGTGGATGGGGGGACATTCCTATGGTCAGTCTCCCAGGACAGGCGGGTGGACCGGGCTGACGGGATCCTCGGGTCCTCTCCTGGCTGGGAGCCCCAGGAGCAGGGGGCCTGGATGACTGATGCTGCTGTGCCTGTGCTCCCCAGGCCTGGGGCACCCCGCCCTGCACCAGAACCTGCCCCCTGGCTTCCCTGCCTCTGTGCCCGGCTCCATGCCCTCTGTCTTCCCGCTCCCCCAAGACACCCCCACACAGCTCGTGATCTTGCCCTCGGAGCCCACACCCCACGCAGCCCCCCATGCGCTTGGTAAGGGCCTCTCAGGCCTCCTGGACCTCCCTCTTTGCACACGGGCCTCTGGCCAGGGGAGGGGACAGTCTGGGGAGTGGGAGGGTGGCGCAGGAGGCTGGCTAGGGGCTCGCAGTGTGAGGTGGTTCTGCTGGGACAGGACCGGGGAGGAGGGGCCTGGGGGACAGGGTGTGCAGCCTGGATAGGTCCTCTGTCCCTAGCTGAGCTGGCGCCCCTGGTCTGGCCTGCAGCTGATGTCATGGACCAGGCCTCGCTGTGGCCCCCGATGTACGGGGCCCGGGCGCCGGCCTCCCACATGCAGCACCCTGGCCAGCTCCCTGTTTACGCACGCTCTCAGCTGCTGCGACAGCAAGAGCTGTACGCCCTGCAGCAGCAACAGCAGCAGCAGCAGCACCAGCAGCAGCACCAGCACCAGCTGCAGCAGCAGCAGCAGCAGCAGCATCGGGCCGCCCAGGCCCTGGAGATGCACCGGGCCGCCCAGCTCCAGGTACCCTAGCCACACCCCGCTGGAGCCAGGGCACTTCTGTCCCGCCAGGCTCCAGCCCAGCCGGCCCCAGGTCCATCTGCATGCCTTCCTCCAGACCATGGGGCTCGGGCAGAGGGCCTGCGGGCTGAGCTTCTCCCCCCACCCCACAGCGGAAGTCCGAGGACAGCCACCTGGAGCTGGAGGAGCCCACCCGGGAAAAGGCCCTGACGTCCAGCCACAAGCCAGTTGCCTTAGCCCCCATGGCCAAGGGCGCCCCCTCGCCCATGGCTGCAGGCCCGGTCAAGCTCTCCCCCTGTTGCCACTCACCCGCCCTGAAGCCCCCGGCCAGCTGCCCCACACCACCTCCTCATCCCAGTGCCCCCTGCACTTTATCCATCTGCCCCGCCAGCAGCCCCGGGCCCAGCTCTAAGGTGCCCAGTGCTGAGGACGAGAATGGGCAGTGCCGGCAGGCCGGGGCCGACCTCACCACATTGGAACCAGGTGAGAGCGGGCGGCTGCCCTGCACACCCCGCCCCACCAGAGCCAGGCCGCTAACCAGCAGGGGCTGCCTCTCCGGCCTGGGCCCTCTGCTGGGGGCAGGGCCTTTCCACCCCCTCCTCTTCTGTCTTCAACCACCTGGGTGATCCATGGAGAAGCACGCGGTGTCCCAATGCAGGTGGCCACAGGCTAGGCCCTGTTGGCCACCACGGGGCGCCTGTGAAGGATGAGGTGCAGGTCTGTCTGGGATGGTGGCAAGGCTCCATGGGCACCAGACACAGGATCTTTCCTTGGCCACGAGCCTGGGCTCAGCAGAGCTGGGGACGGGGTATCGGGGCGTACCAGGGGCCCCGGCCCTGAGAAGGGGAGGGTTGGCCTGTGGGGGTCTTGGACGTGCTGCCCGCCAGCTCGCAGCAGCCCATGTGATTCTCACTGAATCCGAGCTTACTCTGGAAACCTGTGAGGCGAACATAAAACCCACCCCGGTTCCACAGTTAGGAGACTGAGCCAACAGAGGTTTCATGTGTATGTGTGTTTTAGTTTTTCTTTTCTTTTTTTTTTTTACTATTATTATTATTACAGTCAATGAGGCGTAATGCCTCTGACACACTGCTGACTTGTTCCGGTTCAGGGAAAACCCTGATTCAGGCATCACGTTTTAGAATCCCCTGTTTTGGTTAAGCCACACCGCACTGCGCCTGGGATGGCCCCTGAGGCTCCCAGCTGCCTGGAGACTGGCTCTAAGGTCTGGCCTCCTGCTGCCCCTTAATGTAATGTGTCCCCTGTCCCTACCTCTTTGTTCTGCCGTCAGAGGGTGGCCAGGGCCCCCCCGGTTATGAGTCTGAGGATTTGCAATGCTACCCCCCAAATACAGTAGGGGCTCACTTCCTCCTGCTGCTCCCAGCCCTCTCCTGACAGTCCTCTCCTTTGCAGACCTGCCTCCTGGACACCTGCACCCTATGGCGGGCATGGGCTTCTCCTCCCTGCCCTCATCTGAACTCTCGGGCCCCAAAACTATGCAAACCGCTGCCACAGGGCCCCAGCCTGAGCCTGCAAGGACGTTCCTGCCTGGGGAGCTGCCCCCACATAGCCCTGGGAGCCTGGAGGCACCTGGGCTTCTCTCAGGGGCCAGGGAGGCCACACCAGACCTTGCTGCCACTCCCCACCCTGCCAAGCAGGGACCCCAGGAGAAGGCAGAGAACCCCAGCCCACTTGAGGGGCTGCAAGAACTGAGATTTGGGGCCCTCCTCGAGGGAGGGGCCCCCAAGGCCACTGGCCAGGCTCATTCTACTCAGGGAGGGGCACAAGAGGAAAGCACCAGGGCGGAGGGGACACAGGGGTCCCCATTGGGGGTCTCCCCCCAAGCTCCAGAGCAGCAAGCAGGGAGCCTGGATGCCCTGGATGAGGACAAGGAAGATGTGCTGCAGGCCCCAGAGGAGGCCTCACTGCAGGAGGAGCCCCAGCTGGAGGAGGAGAACATGGGGGACTCGGAGGATGACTGGGGGGCTCCCAGCAGCAGCCACCCACTCAGGGCACTGCCAGGCCTGGATGCCTTGGTGGCTGCCACTGTGCACCTAGGGGACCTGCCTAGCGTCAACGTGCCGGATCCTCAGCCCTCGATGGCCTCTGGGCCCCGCAGCGAGGCCCCTCGGCCCCCCAGCTCAGGGATTCACGGGATTGCCCTGCTCAGCGAGCTGGCCGACCTGGAGATCCAGCGGCAGAGGAGTGAGCTGGCCACACAAGGTAAGCCCTGGGGGCCTTCCTCCCCGAGACCCTGGAGCTGACCCTCCCGCTGATTCAGGATCTCCCAGCCTGACCAGGGGCCTTTGGCCTCGCTCAGCTGTCCCTGAAATTAGGGGGATTCCAGGAAGAGTGTCCTCCATGCATGGCCCTGCTCCGTAGAAATAAGACACCAGTGCCCTGTGAGAGGATGCAGTCTAGCCCCAGCCATGCTGACTGGTCCTGAGCAGGACCTCAAGACCAGGGCTGCCTCTCCGTGGTGGTTTCAGGGGAGGGGCCTCGAGGCAGCACCCATGTGCTCTGTCTCCATTTCACAGAGATGTCACGGTGTGAAGAAGGGGCAAGAACTCCGGTGTCCTGTGCCTGGCCTTTAGCACTAGGCTCCGTGGCTCCTGGGCCTGGTGGAGCCAGCTCCAGAAACATCTGCCTCACCTTCCAGCCCAGGGAGGTGGCTCCCAGCCTGAGGTCTGGGGCCGGGGCCAGAGAAAGAGAGACCCAGGGCCCACCTCCCAGGCTGTAGCCACCCATAGGCCTGTCTCCACATGGCCAGCCCCACACAGTGGGGGACCCCAGAGGAGGCACCTTGCTGGGCAAGGACCATCTCCAGCTGGGCACTATGTGCCTGGATATTTAAGGAAAGAACCTAACGGAGTCCTCAGGGCTCAGCCCCTTGTTTTCCCGGTGCCCAGACCTTCCTGTGCCTGTGGTGCTGTGTGGAGCCAAAAGTGCAGATTCTTACGAAGTTAACTTCCCTCTTCGCCTCTGTTGCTCCTCCGCTAGGGGCTGCAGCGTGGCCTCAGGCTTTCCCTGGCAGGACATAGGTAGTCATTGCTGGGCAGGATACGCAGTGCCAAGGAGGGCCTTCCCTGGGACATACCCAGCAGCCTCCCAGAGCCCCCTGCTTCTGGGAGGGGCCGTGCAGAGGTGAGCAAGCCTGGGAGCCTCCATGGAGTGGCTCCCAGCCAGACCCCTGGGCAGGCCTTGCTTGGGCCTCCTGGCCACGTGTCAGGGTAAGGTGGGGTTGTCCAGCAACCCCATGTGGAGATGCCAGGTGCTGTAAGGGGACTGGCTCGGGTGTGGAGGTGCCAGGCGCCTATGGTATGGATGCGGCGGGACCCGATCCTGTTCATCGAATCCATCTGTGCAGATGGTGAAGGATGGGCGGCTGCATAAGCCAGCACGGGGCTGAACCGTCAGACCAGGCTGGGGTGTGTGGGAGAGGCAGCGAGCCTCACCCACCGTCCCCTGGGCACTGTCCCCACTTTGTGGCCACCTCGGCTGAAAGGGATGGATTGGCTTTATTCTGTACCAAGTCAGGATTCATAGGGCAGGCAGGTGGAGAAGCGCTGATTCGGAGGCCTGTGGGGTCCGAGGGACAGGATGCCCCCAGTCCTATTAGAGTGTCTGCGAGGCCACGTAGGGGCAACTCATCTGTGCTCTTGAGGAACTGGCAGATCACCGCGAGCTCAAAACTTGGGAGACGGCCTGGTGGCTGAAATGGGCCCGCAGATAGCGCTGCCCTGCGCAGATGAGAGGAGACGCCCAGCTCCCCTCTTCCTCTCAGGATCCGTGGAGCAGCTACTGGTCTCTAGGCTAGGGGTTCCCCATGTGGACGGCCTGGCCGTGGCCCAGAACTTGTGCCCAGAGGTTTGAGCATCCAGCAGCTGCCCCCTGGGCATTTGTCCGCGGGGTCTCAAGCCTCTCTGCATCCTGCCCTGCACTGGGCGCCCCTCATGCCGAGGCCAAGTGCTCCCCAGGCACCCATCAGTCCCTGGGAGGCTGTGACCTGCCCATCCCCTCCATGTTCACACTGTGCTGCCCTCTCTGGCTGCCGCTTGATGGCTGGAGGGCCCGGTGGGACCGCAGGGCACCCCTGTCTCCATGCTCACAGCCATGTGACACACGCATTGAGTCTTTCCAGCTGACCGTGGTCCCTTACTGTCCTGTCTGTTCTGGTGCCCGAGTTGCCCCGAGTTGGCTGCGGAGCCCTGCAGCAGCCTGTGTGTGCGCGAGATGTCCTGTCATTCTTGGAGTGCCGCCTCGCTTCCTTGTGCTGTCACATCATCCCCATACCCTGCACCCCTGGCTGGAGTCAGTCACATCTCCAGGAGCCCCGGTTCCTCTCAGTGGACACGTGTTAGGAGTTAGGGTTAGGGCGTGGGGTGCTCACTGTCGTTAGGGCACTGCTGTCCCAGGCCACCTTCTCTGTGACCCCACAGGCTCCCCACTTGCCACATCCCTCCTGGACGTCCATCTCTGGGGTTTCCACTGCTCTGGGCCTCTTGCCCCCTCCATTCGACACCACCCTCTGCCAGGTCACAGTCTGATCCCACCCCACCTCACCACAGGGCTCTGGTTCCTGCCGTTACTGTGAGGGTAGCTTGTGGCCCCTGCCCTGCCTCCAACTCTGAGGCCCAAGACCCTCCCTACACGTTCCTTCCCTGAGGTCAGCCGTGCCCTGCACTGCCCACCCCATAGCCAGGGCATGCTGGAATCGTCTCTGCCTGGCTGTGCGGTGGGCAGGGCCAGGAGCAGCCCAGCACCACCTGAGGCCCTGGAGGGGGTGCAGGGAAATGGGGCCGACAAGGAAGCTGGGGGACCTGGGTGGCCCTGTATGAAGATGGGTGACCAGAGGCAGTGCCTGGACCAAGGCAGTGACAGCAAGTTGCCTGTCCCAGCTTCCAGCAGCCAAAGCCAGGGAGGTCCTGCCCTGAGACCTGTGCCGTGTCCTGCTTCCTCTGCTGGGCAGAGCCTACCCACCTGCAGCAGGCCAGGGTCTGGGGCCGCACACACACATACACACTTGGCACCCTTGGATCTTTGTGTCCTGTGTGACCCTGCTCACCCTCCTGTCCCCCACAGCAGAAGACGAGGACGTGCTGGCCTTCAACCTGCAGCACCTAGCCACGCTGGCCACAGCCTGGTCCCTGGTGGAGGCCGCCAGCCTGGACAGCACAGTGGCTTCTACCCAGCCCCCAGCTGCCGACCTTCATGGTGGCCCCAGGCTCACACCCCGCATGCAGATCCTACAGCGCAAGGACACCTGGACCCCCAAGACCAAGCCCGTGAGTGGGTCCTGTTCCACATCCCTAGCACCATGACAGTGCAGGGTGACCCTGCACACCCAGGCTGCCATCCACCAGCCCGTCCTGGCTCTCAGACCCCTGCACCCCATCCCGCACGCAGGTCTGCCCCCTGAAGGCCGCCATCGACCGTCTGGACACCCAGGAGGTGGAGATGCGCGTACGGCTGGCAGAGCTGCAGCGGCGCTACAAGGAGAAGCAGCGGGAGCTGGGTCGCCTGCAGCGTAGACATGACCATGAGTACGTGGGGGGGCAGACCCGCGGCTGTCGCCCTGCCCCCCATGGCCACTGCTGGAGGCACTGCCCACTCCCTCGCGGGCAGAGGCCATTCCAGAATGGCTCGGAAGCTGGGATCGGGAAGCCTCTCAGAGGTGGGGTACTCAGGAGACCTGGAAGTGCGGCTTTTGGCTGGCCAGGAAACCAAGTAGAGGGGGCCAGGGAGTCAAGGGTAGAACCAGTCACCCCGAAGAGGCCAGGTCAGGAAGATGCTGCTCCACAGGTCGGGTGGGCTTAGCACCCAGAAAGGGTCTGCAGGCAGGGCTGCAGGGGACGGGCAGCAGGCTCCCGGCTGAGCTTTGAGAGTGCCTGTCTGCCCCCAGCGGCTTTCTGGGCAGTGTCTAGTCGTGGACGTGTCAGGGTGATGGGACGGGGGGCACTAAGCCTCTGACAGCACCCCTGGGATCCCCAGGAGAGAAGAAGGTTCCCGCAGCAGCCCGGCAAGGCGGGGTCCTGGCCGGCCGAGGAAGCGCAAACACTCCAGCTCGCTGCCTGCCTTGCGGCCTGGGGGCCAGCTCTCCAGGAGTGATGGCAAGAAAGCCAAGTGAGTCCTGCATGCAGGGGACGGCTGGACAGGGCCGGCCTAGGTGCGCTCCAGCTCCTCTCGGGCTTTTCCTGCTCCCTGGGCTGTGGCCCCTCCACAGCTGCTGAGGCAGTGTCCAGTGCAGAGCCCTGCTCGGGGGAGGCACCCCCAAGTGCAGACACCCCTGCTTGTGCCTAGCCCTCACACCGGTACCAGTCTTCAGGAAAGCCACAGCACCAGGTCTCGACCACGCCAGCTCTGAACCAGGCTGCGGCCAAGGCCTGGCCCCCTCACGTGCGAGGCGGCGTTGCGTAAAAGGCTCTTTATCTGCACTGTATAAAGTCGTTGGTCACGCTGTGCTGCCGCTCACGGCTGCCGCGAGATGTTATTATCCATTACCCGCCCGGCGCGGTCGTTGGCGCACTCCCGGGCCGGGTATAATTGTCCTTCTCGGCTACAAATTGCCTCTCCCGGCAGGCCCATTTGCATAAATCCTCCGAGCTCCTCCAAACACGATTGGCGCGCGTGCACACTGCATCAATCCTGATGATTTGGTAATAATAGTTAAATCGGCACTAAATGGTTCCTTCAATTAAGACAGAGGCAAAAAATTAATCTCAGGGCTTTATGTCACAAAACATTAGCAAATGCAGAGAAGGTTACAGGGCAGGGGAGTTTGTGTGGGCTGCAGGAAGGGATTCACCATATGGCTGGAGTGCCTCAGAGCTGTCCCTCCACCCAGGCCAGGTGTCACCCAAAGGGGGGCTCCAGGGATATCCCTTTGAGAACCCGCCAGTAGCGTGAGGGCTGGTGGGCAGAACAACACCACTGGAGGCCGGGGTCTTGGCCGGGGGCCTCGTGGGGGGTGCTCTGCACAGAGTTGGGGTGGGCCCTGGAGCAGCTGCCCTGTTGCTCTGGAGCCTCCATTCCCAAACCCCAGCCTGGAGGCTTGAACATAAGCCACTTTCCTGTGTGACCAGAGAAGCCAGGCCCTGGCTAGAGAACAGCGGCTTCAGGGTAGGGAAGGAAACCGAGTCCAGAGCCCTCCTTTCCTGCCGCCTCCCCCACCTTCAGCCCCTGTCCCTGCTCTCCACGTTGCTGGGCCCCGTGGCAGTAGGAGGCAGTTGGACCCAGGGGATAGGCTTTTTGCTGTGCAGGAAGTGGGAGGGTCATGTGGGGTGGCAGGAAGCTGGGGTCTAGGAGGCCCCCTGAGCTGCAGGGCTTCCTGCCTGGCCTCCTCAGCCAGAGGCCCAGCCTCCTTGCTGGCCAGGAAGGTGAAAAGGGGCATCCGGCCACACAAGGCTAAGGCCCCACTGGGCTCCCAGTGCCTGTGTGAAGCTCATTCTCATGAGTGCCCAGGCTCCCAGCCCCATTGGAAGTGGACCCTGTCCCTGGGAAGCTGTCCCTCCCTCCGTGCTCTTGGTTCCTGACTCTGGTAGGGTTGAGCCTTGGACACTTAACCAAGAGCCAGGCCTGGGCCTGTTCCCCACCCCAACCTCACCAACAGGGACCCATGCTACTGTGCCATTTACCAGATGAAAAGGCTGGGGCCACAGTTTCAGGCATACGGGCCAGGCGGTTACAGGGCCTGAACACTGGGCTGCCTCTCGAGGCCCAGGGCCCCTGCCAGTCCCCAGCCTCTCTCACTGGACACCACCCAAAAGGTATCCCTCCTAGGCAGGCGGGATAAACACAGTGTGGGAAAAGAGATACCCACTTCCAGCAGGGTCTAGCAGGAGACAGGCAGATACGGGGCCAGAACCACTGAGGGCTGGTGATTGGTGGGCAGAGAGGGCTAGCAGGTCCCCATGCTGGGCCAGTGCTGCCTCAGCTCCCCAGAACCCCAGAGTGCCAAGGCCTGCCCTGGCCACACAGCTTGGAGAGAACAAGGCTTGGGCACCCAGGCAGGCTCCCGGACCTGCGCTCACCTGTGCCCATGGCACTCTTGCCCCTAGGACAGTGCGGGCCAACTTGAGCCTGCTGTGTGCAGAGCTTCAAGGCAGCGAAGAGCCCATGAAGAAGCGGAGCAAGCTGGAGAAGAGCGTCTACTTGGGCCTGCAGACGGCCTCTGCGGTGAGCCACGGCTGCATCACCCCAGGGGGATGTCGGGATGGGGAGCAGGTGGCACACGTTCACCCAGCCCGGTACTAACACCTGGCAGGGATGCCCCTAGCTCAGACGAGCCAGCCCAGCCTCTGCAAGCTTTGGGTATCTCGGCAGTGGAGGTGGGGCTTCGGTGGGCTAGGGTGAGGGAGCCAGTCACTGCCTGTACACCCCACTGACCTTTTCCCACCTCGCCTCCTGTCATCCGAAGGGGACCTGCCCAGGGAGCAAGCATTCTGCCAATCGGAGGGCGGCCCTGACCCTTCTAGGCGTGGCTCTGAACCCCCTGTCCAGGGGCCTGCAGCCCACCCTTCTCTCCAGGGTCAGGAGCCAGACCTGTCCCTCTCAGATCAGGAGCTAATGACCAAACCCATGGCGCCCTGGTCCCTGGCCTCCCCTTGCCCAAAGGTTACCTGTGTGGGTGGGTAGAGTGGGCATTGTGGGGTAGGTGACAGTCATGAGCATCAGCCCCAGGGGCAGCCTGGTGACCCCAGGCCAGATGTCCTCTCAGCCTTTTGAGGGCAAGGCTTCAGGGCTCCTGTCTTCCGAGCCCTAAACTGATAGGGGGAGCCCCGGGACCTGTGGCTGGGGCAGGGGGAGGAGTGCAGCCGCGGCCTTCCTGTTCACAGGAGAAGATTCGGTGTAAGAAAAGCAGCAGCCAGGGCGAGCTGGCATCCTCGGTGGCCCACAGGGTGGCTCAGCTGAAGCCGAAAGTCAAGAGCAAGGGGCTGCCTACTGCCCTCAGCCCCTTCCCTCGGAAGGAAGCCGCCCCAGGTGGGCGCATCCGGAAGAAGCTGTCCCGAACCAAGAATGCCAAGGTGTCTGGGGCAGCCCAGCACGCGCAGCCTGATGGTGATGGTGTCAGGGAGATGCCCAGGTTCCCAGCCCAGCCAGCGGGAACTGTGGCACATGAGCCAGGCAAGTTGGTGTGAGCAGCTGCAGCCAGGACCTGCAGGCTCGGTCACCCGATGGCTGGGGATAGGTACACAGGGTGGAGGCCGCCACTAGAGGCAGCTTGGGGCACCTGTCACAGACAGGCGAGGAAGAAGCCCTGCCTCAGGACAGCTCAGTGTTCTCTGAGTGGGGAGGAAAGAAGCCCCTGGATGCATCCTGGAGAGCAGCAGGGTTAAAAATAGCCAATCAGCCCTCCAACTGCCCCTGCCGCCTCCTGCAGCATCCGCCATGCTGACCAGAGGTTATCTCTGCCCCCAGCAGACGTGTCCAGAAACAGGAGCCTGGAAAAACAGTCTTTTCCTCCCTTGGCCTTCCCCTGGGGTCAGAGGCCTGAGAAGGAACAAAGGCAGGCTGCTGAGGGGTGGCAGGGGCATTCCCGGCCAGTGGGTGGCAGGAGAGGAAGGAACTGCCCTGGGGAGAAGCCAGCCCTGCGAGGTGACGCTGTAAGAAGACCACTCCCATCCTCACTCCAGCTGCCCCCGCCAAAACCAGCCCCAAGGACGTGGCGGGGGGCTCCCCCTACAGTCCCCCCCGTGGACCTGGACGATAGGCCCTAGCCCCTTCCTGAATGGCCATGGTCAATGCCAAACCCAGCCCTCTCCGCTCCGTGCAGGCAGTGGCTCTGACAGCGAGGACTGCCAGGCGCTCCTGGGGACAGAGGCAGCCCCCAAGGACCCCAGGCTGGTGCTGCACCCTGGGGCTGGCGTGGCCGTCCTGGGACCCTCGCCCTCCTCTGTGGTCAAGATGGAAGCCAACCAGAAGGCCAAAAAGAAGAAAGAGAGGCAGGGCCTGCTAGGTAACCAGGAGCACGGGGCAGGCTGGGGCACAGGGCGCCAGCAGCAGGGGCCTCGCAACAGCCTGCCTCCTCCCCCAGGGGCCTGCCGCCTGTCCAGCCCCGAGAGCGAGGTCAAGATCAAGAGGCGGGCAGTGAAGGCCAAGGTGGGCGCCAAACTAGAGCGGGCCCCGGGGCGGCGGCCCCCAGGTGCACCGGGCAAGAAGAAAGCCAAGGGCAAGGCCAAAGGCGGCCTGAGGGCAGAGCCGGGGACTGGCGCCAGCAGGGACCCTCTCTTCAGCCCCACCCGGGCCTTCGCCTGCCGAGACGAAGGCAAATTGGCCAGTGAGCGCCTCAAGAGAGCCACACGGAAGAGCACCATGCTGCAGCCGGTACTTCGGGTGAGGCCAGCAGGGCAGTGGGCACTGAGACGGCCATGGGCATCCCAGGGGCCGAGCCCCAGGGAGGAGGGCGCAGGCAGGGACAGGCTTCCCAAGGCCCCCCATCTCCCGCCAGTGCTCCGAGCCTGGGCTGAGTCTGAGTCACAGCCTGGCCACTGCCACGCTCACCTCTGTCCTCTGCATCCACTCCGTGCACAGCGGAAGAACGGGGCTCTGTCCATCACGCTGTCAGCCCGCAACGCCAAGGCCATCCTGGGGAAGGGCAGGAAGCTGGGCAAGGTGAAGAGCAAGACCGTCAGCAAG
Organism: Heterocephalus glaber; assembly: GCF_053883595.1. Lineage (NCBI taxonomy): Eukaryota > Metazoa > Chordata > Mammalia > Rodentia > Bathyergidae > Heterocephalus > Heterocephalus glaber. The sequence goes on along the minus strand of NW_028258173.1, from coordinate 1,387,179 downwards.
CAGGTACCAGCGCCCCCAGCCTGGGAGCCCAGCCTCGGCCAGCCCTCCCACCTTGCCCTGGCCCCCTGCTGACCCCTGTGCCCCGCCTAGGGCCAAGGTCGTGCCGTGAGCCAACTGCTAGAGAGCTTTGCTGTGGAGGATGACTTCACCTTCGACCACGACAGCAGCTTCTCAGAGGAGGATGAGGAGCAAGAAGGGGAGGAGGAAGAGGCATCCAGGGGCTTGCTGAGCGTTGAGCAGAGCGCTGCTCTGGGTGAGCAGTCCAGGAGATGGGTGGCGTGGGCACAGGGTGGGAGTGGGGTGCATGCCCGGGCTCCAGTGACCCACCACCTCCACTCCACAGCACGCTCCTGCACCATCCACAAAGAAGACCTGCAGGATGGGCTGCCCGTGCTCATCCCCAAGGAGGACAGCCTGCTGTATGCCGGCAGCGTCAGGACCCTGCAGCCCCCTGACATGTATGTGAGCCCCGGCCTGGCAGGAAGGTGGGGGCTGTGCCTGGTGGGCACTGAGTCTCCACCGGCCCCTCACTGCCCCACTGCCTGTAGTTACAGCATTGTCATCGAGGGTGAGAGAGGCAACCGGCCCCGTATCTACTCACTGGAGCAGCTCCTGCAGGAGGCGGTGAGTGCATGGCTGGGGACTGCAGGTGGGTTTGCCTGGACCCTGGCCCTACCTACTCATGGGCCACCACTCCCTGCACCCTGCAGGTTCTTGATGTCCGGCCACAGTCCAGCCGGTACCTGCCACCGGGCACCCGAGTCTGCGCCTACTGGAGCCAGAAGTCTCGTTGCCTCTACCCAGGCAACGTGGTCCGAGGTGAGCATGACCCCCAGAGTGGCTGTGGAGACCCTTGGCCCACAGTGTCGCCAGCCCTGCAGACTAGAGTGTGCCAGATCTGAGACAGATGATCTAATCAGCTCCCCGGTGGCCACAGAAAAGCAAGCAAGCGGGTATGGGGACCAAGGGGGAGCCTCACATGTCCAGCTAGGCAGACGAGGTTGGCAAAGGACCCAGAGTGCCATGCCAGCATCACTGAGCTCATCACAGGCACCCAGCTGCCCCAGCGGAACTCCTGACCCCGTGGCGGGGCAGCTGGGAAGGCTTCTGGTGTTCTGGTGGGACAGGCGCGGGCTGCTCTTGGGGCTGCCGGGCAGCTCCAAGGCCAGGTGGGGTCAGGGAGCAGATGCAGGCCAGCTCAGCGCCCAGCGTCCTCCCACTTGCCCATCTCAGCACAGGCCCAGCAGGGCCAGCCACATGCTCAGGCCGCACCCCATCCACAGGTGCCTCCGGTGATGAGGAGGAAGACCTGGACTCCGTGCTGGTGGAGTTCGATGATGGAGACACGGGCCACATTGCCGTCTCTAACATCAGACTGCTTCCTCCAGACTTCAAGATCCAGTGTGAGCCCCGGAGAGCGCGGGTGGGGCCCCCTCCTGCCCCGTCGGTCCCTGTGTCCCACACCGAGGCCTCCACCGGCTCTGGACAGGCCTCCAAAGGGTGGGATGAGGGGTGAAGGTCACCCCTTGGACCTCCACTGAGCCCCTCTTCTTGCTGTGCAGGTACAGAGCCCTCTCCAGCCCTGCTGGTGTCCAGCAGCTGCCGGAGAACCAAGAAAGCATCCAGCGAAGGCCCCCCACCTAGTGAAGCCCCCACCCCCAGCCTGTCCCCCAAAGCGCAGGATAGTTCCGAAGCATCAAAGACTTCCGGGAAGAAATCTGTCGGCAAGGACAAAGCTGGTATTTGCAGGACTGAGGAGACCCTGGGGCAGGGGAGGGCCCCTCTGGGTGAGGGACTGGGCGGAGTGGGCGGAGGCAGCCTCTGGGCCCAGCCAGTCCCTCTGATTCTGCCCGGCTTCCCCCCAGGCAAAACTGACCTCCTCACCTCAGGTGCCAAATCCCCCTCGGGGGCCTCAGACCACTTCCTAGGCCGCCGGGGCAGCCCCCTGCTCAGCTGGTCAGCAGTGGCACAGACCAAGCGGAAGGCAGTGGCTGCAGCGGCCATGAGCGCCAAAGGCCCAGGGGTGCTGCAGAACCTCTTCCAGCTCAACGGCAGCACCAAGAAGCTGCGGGCCCGCGAGGCCCTGTTCCCTGTGCACAGCATGGCCGCACCTGTGTTCGGCAACGGTTTCCGGGCCGACTCCTTCAGCAGCCTGGCCAGGTCCTATGCACCCTTTGTTGGTGGGACTGGGTCAGGCCTGCCTGGGGGCAGCCACAAGCTTCTACGGGCCAAGAAGGCTGAGCGAGCGGAGGCTGAGAAGGCCGGGCGACGCCGGGTGGGCAGCGAGTTTCTAGTCAAACTGGACCACGAGGGAGTGACCTCCCCCAAGAACAAGAGCTGCAAGGCACTGCTTGTGGGCGACAAGGACTTCGGCCCCAAGCTGGGGCGGCCCTTGCCTAGCCCCAGTTACGCACATCCAGCCCTCGTGGGCAAGGACAAGAAAGGGCGGCCGCCCGTCCACCCGCTGCCCATGGGGCTGGCGCTGCGCAAGTACGCAGGCCAGGCCGAGTACCCCCTGGCCTGTGATAGTGACTGCCCCAGCTCCTACTCAGAGGAGGACGAGGATGGGCCGGAGCTGGCTGCCGGCGTGCCCTCCCGCTTCCTCACCCGGCTCTCCATGTCCTCCTCCTCCTCGGGCTCGTCCACTTCCTCCTCCTCGGGCTCTGTGTCCACCTCCAGCCTCTGCTCCTCAGACAACGAGGACTCCTCTGACAGCTCAGACGATGAGGACCCGGCCCTGCTGCTGCAGACCTGTCTCACCCACCCCGTGCCTGCCCTCCTGGCCCAGCCCGAGACCTTGCGCTCCAAGGGCGGCAGCCCCCATGCCCATGCCCAGCGCTGCTTCCTGTCCAGGGCCGCAGTGGCCAGTGCGGGCGCCGGCCCAAGTGTTGGCAAGTCCAAGCTCAAGCGCAAGGAGGCCCTGAGCTTCTCCAAAGCCAAAGAGCTTTCCCGGAGGCAGCGGCTGCCCTCCGTGGAGAACCGGCCAAAGATCTCGGCCTTCCTGCCTGCCCGGCAGCTGTGGAAGTGGTCCGGGAACCCCACACAGGTAGGTGGGCTGCCAGAGGCTCCCTGGCAGACCCACAGATGCCGCCTTGAGGTCTGCTATGTTCCCTGGGTAGACTTGGGTAGATGGGATTTTTACCCTGGTGAAAGGCACTGTGGTGGACAGCTCTGTACGTGTCTCTGCCCCCAGAGCCACGGTGCCTTTTGAGTCCACTGTAGTCCTTCTGTCCTGCCCCGGTGTGGGGGACAAATCCGGGCATGGCCTGCCTTGTCTTGGGTGGTGTTTGGGTGGCTTCCTCCAGTGGCTGTGTGGCTGCTCCCCACCCTTGCAGTGCCCTCTGCACACACACACTCATACACCCCACACACCCCTGGCCCTCAGCCGCTCTCCCCATGTCTCCCCTGCAGAGGCGGGGCATGAAGGGCAAGGCCAGGAAGCTGTTCTACAAGGCCATTGTCCGGGGCAAGGAGACACTGCGCGTCGGGGACTGTGCAGTGTTCCTGTCGGCTGGGCGGCCCAACCTTCCCTACATCGGCCGCATCGAGAGCATGTGGGAGTCCTGGGGCAGCAACATGGTAGTGAAGGTCAAGTGGTTCTACCACCCTGAGGAGACCAAGCTGGGGAAGCGGCAGAGTGATGGGAAGGTGAGGGCAGGGCAGGTTCAGCAGGGTCCAGCCCCTCCGTCGGGCCCTTCGGAGGCCGGCACCCACAGCCATTGCCACCCGCCATGCCAAGGGGAGTGGTCAGCTGGAGCCCTGCCCTCCCCACCTGGCCGGCCAGTACAGAGGCCCGGCTGCAGTGGGCTTCAGGCTTGGCGCGGGGGCTGTCACCCGCACACCCCAGCTGTGCTTCTGAGGCTCCCAGCAAGATCTAAAGCAATCACATCCCCTGGGGATCTGTTACTGAGCAGCCTTGGCTCTAAGCAGGTCTCGTTCACACCTAGGATTCAGAGCAGCCCCCCAAGGTGGGCTCTCTGCTCCCCGAGATAGAAAATGCCCCCACCCTGCCCTTCCCAGAGGAGAGCCAAGTTTCCTCCAAAGAAAGGAGTTTCCAGCTCTACTTTCTGAGGGTTCCCCCGCACAGACTCCTGGGTCTTCATCAGAGCCGCGCTGAGGTGCCCCCTTCTGAGCACTCAGTCTTCCTGGGTGTTGGGGGCACAGACCAAGGCCCTCCCTGACTCCTGCCCTGCAGAACGCGCTGTACCAGTCCTGCCACGAGGACGAGAACGACGTGCAGACCATCTCCCACAAGTGCCAGGTGGTGGGCCGCGAGCAGTATGAGCAGATGACCCGGGGCCGCAAGCACCAGGACCGGCAGGACCTCTACTACCTGGCAGGCACCTACGACCCCACCACTGGGCGCCTGGTGACGGCCGAAGGTGTGCCTGTGCTGTGCTGAGCCCACTGAGGCCTCCCGCCCTCCCCAGGCCCGCATGTGGAGGTCAGGCTGAGCCAGGGGTAAGTCTGAAAAAATATGCAACCCCACTGAGGCGACACCAGGCTTTTCCACGACTGTCCCTGGAAAGAGCACCCTTGGCGTGGACTCGGGTCCCATCCTGTCTGCCATGGAGGGTCAGGCCGGCCCTCGAGGCCCTGCTGCTCTGTTTTCCCACGTCACAGTTCTCAAGAGATTAGAACCCAAGCCATATACCCCTAGTACCTCCGACTGTCTCCCACCAGGGAAAGCAGAAATCAGGTGTGTTGTCTATTTATTTCTCTATGTAAATATTGTATTTCCATGGGGAAGTTTTATGGAAAAAAAGTGGAAAGGCTTTTTCCCCACCCGCGTGACATGGGTGTGCGTGTGTGTGTGTGTGTGTGTGTGTGTTTGCGTGCGCACGGCGGTTTTGTTCTGGAGTTACCTTTGGAAATGCACTGTTCTCCTCAGCCTAGCTGAGTCCCCCGGGGCTTAGGGGGCCTAGGCCATAGGATGGCTGGAGGGACCCTTGCTGCCCGGCAGCCTCTGGGGCCTGACTGTAAAGCGAAAGGCACGCTCGCCTTTGCTTCAGTACATCCTGTGTTGGGCTCGGGGATGGTGATCCGGGAGAAGGGATTCTGACAACAAGAAAAAAACCAGGATCAGCCTGTCCCCCACTCTGGGAAGGACTGCAGCCATGTGTATCTTACCTCTACTTAAGACAAAAACGAACAAATATTTTATTTATCAATAAGAAAAAGTGATGTTTTGGATTTATTTCCTAAGTATTCCAATTATTTCTGATTTCTGTTTCCTTGGCCAGTTTTCCCCAAGCAGAGCAATTGGGCCCCAGCCCCTGTGCCCCGTGCCCTGTGGCCCCGCCGGATTGCCCTTCACCCCCTTCCCTTTCCAGGGAGCAGCAGGGCTGCAGTGGTGGGGTGGCTGGACCAGGCCTTCTGGGCTGGGGCTGGACCGCAGTCCCCCACTCCTTCCACACCACAGGGCGGGCAGTGGCTGTGAAAGACACCCTTTCCCGCCTGACCCCTTCCCCTGCCTCGCTCTCACTGATGACCACGCTGGCCCTGGGAGGGGGCTGGCACCCTCAGACCCCCCTGCCCACCCCCTGGTGCTTTCTGGGCCTTCTCTGCAGCCACTTGCCAGCCCTGTCCCCAAGAGCCCAGGAGAGGCCGGCACCCTCCCGTCCCCCACAGAGAGCAGGCCAGTCCCACCACCTGGAGACCCCACCCACCCCACAAGGCCTCTGCCCTGCGGGAGCTGCAGGGAAGCCCCCGGGAGGCGAGAGGTGTGCAGGCACCCACTGGAGCCCCGGCCTCTATTCCCTGCTCTGGCCAGTCAGGAGCACCCCACCCTGGGGCCTTGTTTTCCCCAAAGCGCCACTCCTGGCGGCTCCACTGGAACCCAAGGGTGGGGAGGGGGACCCTACACCCACCCCAAGTCTGCCCTGTGTCCCGCTCGAGTGCAATATTTCATTCCTGGTGGTGCCTGGGGAGATGGCCCTCAGTGCCCCTCACAGCTGAGGAACCAGAAAGTCGTCACGTGGAGGCAAAGGCCCAGCTGCCAGCCTGGGATCTGCGCTGGTCTGGCCTGAGTGCAGGGACAGAGGCTGCTTTCCTGGCCACCTCTTTGCCTTCAGCCAGGCTTTCCCCTTCGTTTGTATTTTTCTTTTCTCTTTTCCCTCCCTGTCTGTGTGCGTGCGGGCAGTGTGACCCCCCCTTCTCCGTGGTTAAACGTGGCGGAAGCACGATTCTTGTACATGTGTAAACTAAGAGGATGGTTGGATTTTTTTTCAATGTAAACACTAAAAACACAAAGGTTTTATGAACAGCAAACTCTATGTAAAGGCATTTTAGTATTAAATTTTTTATTGATAACTTGCTTAAGAATAAATATATGGACTATTGTACAGGTTTTCGGTGGTCCGGATGGTGCCTCTGCCTGGCGTCCTGTGTGCCGGGTCCGCCGTGACTCCCTGAGAGCTGGGGCACAGCTCCTGGGCCTGGCCTGGGCCTCCCCTCCTGCCCCTGGTGGCAGACTGGAAAGGGAGAGGGCTGGCCTCCGCTTTGGAGACTCCCAGAGTGGGGTCCTCTTGAGCCCAGAAGCTCTCCCCTGTGGCAGGTCTGTCACCAGTCCAGTCCAGTCTGAACCCATCCACATGACCAGAAGAGGTTCTTTCAGAAGGGGGGCAAGGTGGGATCGAAGCGCACAGAGGCAGCTGGGCATGGTACCAGACACCCATGATCCCAGAACTCTAGGAGGCTGAGGCAGGAGGATCATAGGTTCAAGTCCATCTGGGCAACTTGGCAACTTAGCAAGACCCTGTCTCAAAATAAATGAAGAGGCTGGAGACCTAACAGTGTGAAGGGCATGGGTTCAATCCCCAGTGCCTCAAAAAAAAAAAAAAAAAAAGCATAACTGAAGGGGAAGGATGGCCTCCAAGGCCCACTCTGAGCACTATGCATGCCAGAAATGAATGCTCCGAACAGCAGATGCCCTCCCGGGAAGGGTAGGAATTGATTCATTCAACAAACATTTTCTCTGCTGACAACTGTGCAGGAGACAATAAATAAACGACAGTCCTGATTGTTAGATGGAAGATTGCATAGCCCTGAGAGGCGGCCTGAGGTCAGAGTATGTGTCAGGAATGGGGGTACAGTGCACCTCCTACCTGGACAGAGCCCACCCATGTGCTGCAGACCAGGAAGACCCTCACCAGCGAGGGGATGCTCCTTGCTCTCATCTCTAGCCTGCCCCTGTGTGTAAGGGGTTGCAGGACCGTATGCACACATGTGCACACTGGTGCAACTCCCCACCCCCGTGTTCCTCCAAGGGACAGACCGGTCCAACCCCACCCCAGGAGGCAGAAGGCCCGAGTGCCGCTGGCCCAGCCAGGACCTGTGACGTGCGGCCTGGGGACACTAGTCTCCACAAACTTCCTCAGCACTGCAGGGCCTGCCCAGTGGGGATCGGGATCACTTCCAGGGGTTCCTGACCCAAACGGTACAGACACTGCCCTCAGACCCTGAGGCCATGGCCTGGCGGCCCCTCCTGGTGCAGTGACTCGGGTCCGCCCCACTGGCGCCCAGAGCTGGCAACTTGGGGAGCCATGCCCAGGCCCACAGCTGCAGGGCAATACAGGGTGCCTGTGGCCGGGGCTTCTGACCTCGAGGCCCCTGGGGCAGAGGAGAGAGGGGTAGGGTAGGGCCAGACGCCTGTGGTCTTGGGAAACCCAGCTTTGGTAGCTCTGGCACTTGCTGTGTGGAATCCAGCCTGGGACAGAGCCAGGGTAGGAAGGAGGTCTGGTCACTACCTGAGATCCTGGGGTCCTGAGCAAGGAATTTAACATAGCCCCCTCCTCCTGCCCAGCTAGATCACCCAAGGAGGTCAGCGGCGAGGCAGGAGCTCTGCAGGAGAGCAGTGGGGCCAGGGTGGGAATGACAAGGCACAGGAAGGTGGACGACAGGCCTGGACACCAGCATTGGGCCTCCCGAGCTACCAGAGACAGCAAAGCAGACAAAACTGACTGTCCCTGGGGTGGTCCTAGCAGGCTTCCTGGAGGAGGTGCTGCCCAAGCTGAGTCTTGCAGGAACCCAGGGCAAGCAGAGGATGGACAAGGACCTCGCTGGTGGCCAAGAGGTGAGCTAGAATGTGGCAGAGGCCCGGTGACTGTGCCTCCCTCAGAACAGGAGGGGACCAGCGCCCTCCGCTGAGCAAGGGAACTCAGGCTGAAACTGTCCACGGTCAGGGCCACTCTCTCCATGGCCCGAGGGTCAGGAATGGAAGGGCCAGGCTGACCCAGGCTCTGGCCCCAAGAGAAGGGCTGGGATAGGGTATAGGAGCGCCGCACTGAGACCTGGAAACGGGGCTGGGGTGCTGACTGAAGTGTCACCAACTGGCCCAGGTTGTAGCCCCGGGACAGACATCCCCAGGGACAGGCCCCTAGGGCATAGCAGGCTTAGGTTAGCCCCCATGGAGGTCTAGCTTCCCTGAGGAGTTGTGCAGGGAGCAGAACACAGCCCAGCGCACCTTGACCCCTGCTCCCCAGGGGCATCCTTACCCCAGACAAGGTGGGCCCAGCCCTTCCTTGCTGCCCCAAGGAACAGGTTGGGGGCCAAGGGCAGGGTGTGGAGGGAAGGACACAGCCAGGTCGCCCCGGGGCTTAAACATGCAAGACTACACTTTGACCAAGACAAACGAGCCATTATGTGAAATGCTGGAGCAAGATAAATGATGGCACTGGGTGAGCAAGATCAATAAAAGTGATGTTTTATCAGGTAGAAATGACAACCCAGCTGATCGCAATTCGTTTTTAATACCACAAACGAATTGGGGATGAGGGGCCTTTAATTGCTGGTCCCCAGCCCAGGCAAGGTGGCCAGGGCTGGCCGGGCAGTGAGGCTCAGGCCAGGCCAGGCGTGGGGAGGCCACTCCAGCACTCAGCTGTCCAGGGCTTGCCCTGGCACTGGCCTAGCGAGAGGACATGGGCTCAGGCCCCTGGATGTTCTCCTGAGTCTGCAAGGGTGCAAGGACCAGGGAGGGAGCTGCCAGAGCCACCAGGTGCTGGCTAAAGGAAGGAGCAGGAGTGGTGTTCCAGGAGAACAGCCCAGAGCAGTTGCACATCCCCAGGAACGCAGAGGCCCTGTCCCCCGCCCCTGGCCACCCCATACCGTCCCCAGGGGCTCTGGTGAGCCAGCACCTTCCTGCTGTAGGAGCCGGAAGCCACGTGCTTTGTATCCTCAGTCCCCTGCCCAGACTTGGCCCCACACAGGACCCCCGCACCGAGTGGAGCCAGCAAGGAAGCCAAGAGGCTAAAGGGACCCAGGCCTACCGCTGCCACTGCTCCCAGGCAGAAGGAGGGGCAGTGTGAGGCAGGATCCTGCCTCCAAACCAGGCCTCCGAGGGCTGCCTGACTCTTCCCTAGTTCCTGTGTCCTCACCAGCAAATTCATACATACCTTGACTCTCTTGCCACTGTGCCCCCTGCCATGAAGCCAGGATTTCCAAGCCAACATGTGGGCAGGGCCCACCCAGTTCACAGCAGAGGGCTTCAGCCACACCCCCACCTCATTCGGCCGGCTCAGTACCCTCCTGGCTGCAGCAGCTGCGACTCCAAGGCCAGAGGACATACCAAGGCCTTGCCCCACATGGGAAGCTGGAGTCACCCTGCTGTTGGGTCAGGGGTCCCAGCTGTCCCACCCAGCAGCTCCTTGGGGCCCAGGTGACAGACAGTGGTGTGTCTGGCCGTGGCCCTGGGGTGGACTGTGGCCTTACATGGGGGCTGCACTCACTGCCATGGGAAGTGCCCTGCCTGTAGAGAGCATCTGGGACCTGCCTACTCCCTGGAACCCAGGACAGGGCAGCCCAAGCGGGGGGAGGGTGCCCGGAGGCTCTGAACTGCAGAGGAGCAGGAACTTGGAAAGCAGTGGGCTTCCAGCCAGGTGCACAGGCCAGCAGGGGGAGGTGACAGCAGAGCCCCCAGGGCACTGCCATTGCTGCTCCTGTGGCTATCCACGTCCCCAGCACCCAGCCCCTCCCAGGGGACAGTGCTCCCAACCTACGTGAGGCGCAGGGGTGGGGCGTGCTTGGGCCCTCATGAACCGCACTGGGACGCTCCTGTTCCACTCTCCTCACCAGAGCCCCAGACTAGCTCCTGTGGCAACAGAAACCCAGGTTGGTGACTTGGGACACAGAGCCCCACGCCTAAGCGGCCTGGACCCATCCTACTGTAACCCATCCCAGCACGCCATGCTGCTCAGATGCCTGACTCCACTTCCTGCTGCCTCGCACCTGCCCCAGGGGTCCTCTGATCCACACCCACACCCTGGGCATCCTTAGAGGGCTCAGCTCTCGCAGAAAGGGGGCAAGGCTGCCCTCCACACTGCCCTTCTGCATTTAGTCCAGCGTCACGGGCTCATGTCCATAGCCAGCCCTCTGGGGCACTGTGTCAGTTCTGAAGTCCATGCACATGTTCTGACTTCCGTCCAGGAGGAAGGGCAGGCAGGGCAGACAGACAGCTGCCACCACACAGACGGGGCTCTTAGTGAGCTGCACGAGCCTGTGCCACTTCGGGTCTGGGGAAAGCGTTTGTCACCTTAGGCTCCACGTTCCTCTGGCCACATCTGTCTCCTTCCCTCGCTTAGACTGGGGTCTCGGTCATGCTCTACCCCATGCCTCCTCAGCTGTGGAGTCCATGGCAACCAGACAGGTGCTAAGGCAGACAGACAGCACCTGTCTCATGGAAGAAAAGTTCCAGGACCAACACCAAACCTGAGCCTGCAGAACAGCACCTGCTGGCCAGGGCAAACATTTGCGAGTCCTGTCTCCCTGCCTCCCTCAAGAGAGTCCAGCAGGGCCCCCCGATGACACTCAGGCTGGTGCCTCCAGCCTATTCCAACATCCCAGAATTGGCCTGTGATCCCCCTGTACCGTCAGAGCAGGGGTCCGGGCACAGCAAGGCTCCTCAACCCCCCAGCGGGTGGGCATAACCTGTCCCCTCTCAGCCCTCCCCCTCCGTGCTCCAGGGCTAATCTAGAGGCCTCCCAAGCCCCAGCCCCCCCAGCAGCCCTCCCACAGCCATGGGATAGTCTAGAGGCCTCCCTACAATTTGGTTTACTGAAAGGGGAAAGTTAAAACCACCCTTTTTATCTGGGAACCTCTGAACAAGTTTATGATCTTGCCCTTACTCTGGTAATCTGCTTCCACTTACAAGAAGCAGGCTCGTGGCTATACTGAGCAGGGAGAGAGAAGGCTCCACACTGGCTCCTCATTATATTTCCTCCACAAGGCCCTTCAGTCAGCCCCTGCCCTGGATCCCCGAGAGCCCCGCAACGGCTCCCCTTTGGAAGTTGTGCCCACAGATGAGGACAGATTAGCACCACTCATGCCTGGGGCCCAAGATCTGTGGGGTGGACAGGGAATTCTAGGGAGACTGGTATGGAAACCACAGCACCTCCAGAGAGCCAAAGCCCTTAAAGGCCCCGCAAGGCCACTGCGCCAGGCCCCAGGAGCCTTCTGGCTTGGGAAGAGCTGCTTCTGCAGCTGCATCAACCTGCTGAGGAGACTCTACCTCCACATGGCTCTGAGGGCCACTCTGGTCACGTGACCTGGCTGGGCCAATCAGAGTCTCCACCCCATCCGCCAAAGCTGGGTAGTGCCAAGTGGAGCTGAGTAGGGTGTGCTCCTGGGACCCCGGGGAACACACACCTGTTGTGGGGAGCCAGGAAAGACGCCACAAACCTGGACCCCTAGAGGTCCCTCTTGCAGTACTTCCTCAAGCCTTCTGATTCCGCTGACTTGGTACTAGACCCTGGCAATGACCAAACCCCAGACTCCTGGGTAGGGTTGCGGAACAAAATATAGGACTTCCAGTTCATTTGAATTTCAAGGAAAGAACAAATCATTTGTACCATGAGGGTGTTCCATGCAATATTTGGGACACACTTAGATTAAAAGTTACTCATTCTTTCAGGCTGAGGATTTAGCTCAGTGGCACTGGGCCTGCCTCACAACTGCAAGGTGCTGAGTTCGATCCCTGGCACACACACACAAAAATTACTCATTCTTTCCCTGAAATTTCAATTTCACCTGACATCTTGTGTTTTATTTCAAGCTGTCCAACACAAAGTATTCCCCAGTTCAGCCGTCCACTGTGGGCCAGAAAGGCTATGTGCAGAAGAGACCGAGTAGGCGCTGAAGACAGGAGGCTGCTGGAGCCACAGTGCCACACTGACCACCCTCAGCACGAGCTCCTGGCCCCCGGGAGCTCCCATAACCTACTGACGGGGCGGCCACCAGGTTTGCAGACCGCTGCCTACGGGTGCAGCCCTGCCTCCCAGCACAGTCCTGCCAGGACCTGCAACAGTGAGCAGCCGCTTCAGTGTCCAAACCTAGCATCAACAGAGGCCCAGGCAGTGCCTGGCTATCAGCACCAGCAACCTGGAAAAAGCAGATGCCAGACAGGGAGGTGCTCGGGAGAAGAAGGGGAGACACCGTGGGCTGCACACACCCGTGCTGTCACCAGAGACATCGCATGGAGAGTTCTTGATGTCAGGGGGTCACGGGACCCTCCACAGCCAGCCTGAGGCCTCCTGGACAGGCAGGCAGGAAAGTCACACAGAGGACCCTGAGTGCAAGGGCCAGGAGCGACCAAGACCCGACCTCGAAGGCCAGCTTCGGCGCTGTGTAGCTGACAATGGCACGTGATCGCTCTCATCTTGGCACGGGCAGCCACTTGTCCTCACCGGAGTGGACGCCACCGGGATACCTAAGAACTAAATCTGGTCAGGGAAGTGTCCCCATCCAGCCCAGCTCCCGAGAAGCTCAATTCCGAGCCCAGTTACAGCAGGAATTTGTGGGAACCCCTCTTCCATCCCACCCCACCCCATCCCACGACCCAGCATCTGGGCTCAGCCTGGCACCCACAAATCAGCACAAACGGGGAGCCAGGAGGCGGGAGCCGGGAGGGGCTGGAGCCTCTCACTGTTGCGCCGGTGGCCGGGACTCTGCCTCCTGTCCTGCATCCAGCCGCACTGATCTGCAGTGTGAGACCCCAGGAAGTGGGCTGCCGTGCTGGCCTGCAGTGCACAAGGGACGTGGGTGGAACTGGGGACCTCAGGACCATTGCTCTGAGATGGGCTGGTGTGGTAATGGCAGACCTTGGCCACCCCAAGAGCACAAGGACCACAGGGGCCCTCGGGAATCAAGGTTGTGTCTCCCACCTAGGGAAAGACCCCCGCATTCAAGGCTCGGCTTAGGCCAGGGACAACATAACAAAGCAGGTCCTGGAGGGGCCGTGAATGCCCATGTTGGCTTCTGGAACAATGATGGTGCCCAGTGTACAGTCTCTGGCCTGGGACTGTGCTTATTTTTTTTTCAGTACTAGGAATTGAACCCAGGGCCTTCACACGGCTACATCCCCAGCCCTCAAACTTGCAATCTTCCCTCCCCAGCCTCCCGCAGTGCTGGGACTATAGGTGTGTCCATGTGCTTTTTATTTCCTCCTTTCCCTACTTCCCTCCCAGGGTATCAGCAAGCTTGGCAGTGGTGGTGGGTAGTTCCAGCATCTACATCCACTGATGCAGGTTCCCATAACCCCCTGGAGGTCGGGGAGACGGGAGTGCCCTGGAGTGTGGGCAGACATTACCCCCCATGCCGCAGCCGGGTGGCCTGGGTACACACCTGCAGCATTGTGCAGGAGCTGTGGGCGTGAGGTGAGGGTGAACATGTGGGCACCCTGCTCTGGCAGGAGTGGTCCTCCCCGGGCCACGTGGTTCCCAGGCCCAGACAGTCTTGTCCCCTCAGCCCAGGAAGCAAGGCCTTTCCTGGATGTGGGTGAGCAAGCCAGGATGAGGTGGCCTGGCCCCTCTGGGGGGAAACCCAGCCACAGCCGCGAAGAGGCAACATGCAGCAGGAGAGCAGGCCCTAGACAAACAGAGCTGGACACACAACCAGCCACAGGATGCTGACACAGATCCTTGGGGGTCTGGAGGCCAGTGACACCAAGGCCCCTCCAGTGGTGGCTTCCTTTCCAGCTGGGCATCCATCTAGATCAGGCGGTGCAGTGCACAGCCCTTGGCGGTCATGAGTTCCCGACACCTCCATTTCAAAGAGCAGCGACAGTTGCTCCAGCCATTGGTGATAGTCAGTACCCTGAATGTCTCTGGGCTCCAGGGTCCTGCAGATAACTCTGACATCAGGTAGGGCAGGTAGAGGAGGTGTGACCCAGTGTTCAATCAGACACTAGTGATAGCTCAGCTGCTGGAACCAGGGACAGGCAGACCGTGGCTGGGAACAAGGCAAGATGCTGAGCAAAATGTGAACCCAGACCCCTGCTTCGGGGGATGTGTGTGCACACATTACTTCTGGTGGACAGAAAACACCCAACCAGGTGTGGTGGTACATGCTGTAATCCCAGCTACTTGGGAGGCTGAGGCAGGAGGATCACAAGTTCGAGGCCAGCCTGGGCAACTTAGTAAGACCCTGTATCAAAACAATAAATAAAAAAAAAACTGGCTGCAGTGGTGCACACCTGTAATCCCAGCACTCGGGAGGCTGAAACAGGAGGATTGCTGGGAGTTTGAGGCCAGCTTGGGTTACATAGTGAGTTCAGGGCTGGGGATTTAGCTCAGTGGTTCTGCTGGCTGCCTCAAAAGCACAAGGTCCTGAGTTTGATCTCCAGTACCAAAAAAGAAAGAAAGAAAGAAAGAAAGAAAGAAAGAAAGAAAGAAAGAAAGAAAGAAAAAAAGAAAGAAAGAAAAAAAGAAAGAGAGAGAAAAACATAGTTCAGGGCCAGCCTGAACTAAAGGGAGACCCTGGCTCAAAAAATGAAAAAAACCAATAAATAAATTAATTAATTAATTAAAAATCTAAAAACTAAAACAAAGAGCTGGGGATGTAGCTCAGTGGAAGCAGCTGCCCACAGCCAGCCCGGGTCCTGTTGGCGTGGTGTTGGCAGGGCTCGGGAGCAGGACTTCACATTTCGGTTTGTTTTTCTGGTCTTGAACGTCTTGAACGCAAGCGATTCCCCTCCCTCAGCTTCCAGAGTAGCTGGACAGCAGCCCTGCACCATGCCCGCCAGGATTCACGTGTGACCTTACTGTTCTCCACAGAAGTGTCTGCTTCCGTTTTCACAAGTGTGTGCCCTTTGTAAATTTTGATGCGAATGGAAAGGCAGGGAGCCCGGAAAGAGTGAGGGCACCTCAGAGTGGGAGATGCAGGCTAGGGACCCAGTTCCTGTGCTGGGGAGCCCTGGGGCGAGAAGGGGAGAGGTCTGGAGCTGCACCTGCTCCCCGCTGAAGAAGTGGTAGCGGCGGCAGCTCTGATCACCAGAAGGATCACACTGGGGGAACTGAGGAGTGACGGTGGTGGCCGAGAGCCTGGGCTGGGAGCTGGGGGTGTTCTCAGCCTGCTCCCGGGAGGCGTGGCTTCCTTGTCTATGAAAATGAGGTGAAAAGCGACACGGGCAGGATGGGTCACTGGCGGAGACGTGGCTGAGCCCTGGTGGTGACACTGGAAGGACAGAGGCCTCCTGGCCATCTCTTGCTTGGGAGGGGTCCCCAGTACCCAGCCTCCCTCCCTCCTCGGTAGCGGATGCCCGGCACGTACCAGCCACCTGGCCATCCCGAGCGAACCTCGCCTTTCTCAGCTTCTTCACAGCTGTGTGTAGGCCCAGGACCAAGTTCTGGCCGAGAGGTGAACTGCGACGCCGCAGACAAGGGGAAGAGCCCCCCCCCAGGCTGTGCTCGCGGTCCCTTTCCGCTGGCTGGAATGCACAGGCACCGGCAGAGGTCAGGCGTGGTGGCACTTGCCTGTAGTCCCAGAACTCTAGGAGGCTGAGGAAGGAGGACCTAAAGTCTAAGCCCAGTCTGGGTAACTCAGTGACTTAGCAAGACCCTGTCTCAGCCTAAAAGAGAGTGGGGATGTAGCTCAGTGCAAAGCCCCTGGTTCAATTCCCAGTACTGGAAAAAAACCACAAAGCAATGGCTGGAGCACTAGCAGCCTTCTCAGGTCATGAGAAGGAAGCCTCACCTGGGGAGAGCAGGGGCAGGACAGGAGCTGGGCTCCTGGGGGAACCCTCGCCTGATCCCGATCGATGCGCTATGCGGCAGGGCAGTCCCTCCCCTCTCACCAGCCTGCCAGCCCACTGCTCCCACCCACGCCACCCTCATTCTGCCTCGCCCTTTGAGAGTCCCTGAGGCACTGTGGCCTTGGAGGCCATGGTTCCCTCCTAGCATAGTGCGCCTGCCGCTGCCCCAGGATTGTCATTAACACGAGGGCAGGGCCCCGTCTGAGTGTTTGCTGCGGTGGCCCCGGCAACCAGCTCATGGTCTGGGTAAGAGCAGGCGCCCAGTGATTTGGGAGAGTGAGGGTGGGTCTGGGCTGGTGCTGACCGAGATGCTCCCCGGCCCCTGCCCCAGCCCCTTTTGGCTCCACCCCATCCCTGCCTTGACACTGCCACTCCAAGCTGGGGTGACCCCAGGCCTTCTGCCTTGCCCCATGGGCTGACATAAAGACGCTGGAACTTCAATGTCTGCTGTGGGGAGGTGGGAAAGTCAGCTAATAGGCCCTCAGCGGGGCTCCCCATCCTCAGGGGCACTGGGAAAAGTCAAGGACTGAAGAGTACTGTCCTTCCGCCTGCCCTGGGTCCCCCATGGCCAATAGGAAGGGCCAGATAATCCCTAGTGCTGGGGCCAATGTGGGGCACCAGAAACACCACCCTACCCTGCTGGTGGGCTGGCAGTAGGACAACCACCTCGAGAGCCAGCAGCAGCACGCCCTCCAGCTGGAGGGCCCCAGCAATCCCACTACCCCCTGAGCCTAGAAGACGAGGAGATAACTGCGTCCACTAACAGGAGGGCAGTCACGGAATGGGACTCAGCATGGAGATAGACGCAGGATGCTGAGAGGGAGAGGTAACCTCAGGAGGTGGCCATGCGGGTCATCCACGGGGTCAGGTACAGTGCAATCCTGGACTGGAGGGTTCCTGGAGGTGGTGGTGTGTGCGTGGATGTAAAAGTCCATCTCTCTGTAAATTTAAGATTAGTGTGAGTACCATTTTCCCCCGTGGTACCAGGGATTGAACCCAGCCAGGGCCCTACATAAGCTAGACAAGCACTGTACCTCTGAGCTATACCCCAGAATTTTTGAAAATTTATTTATTTTTTGGGACAGGGTCTCACTAAATTGCCCAGGCTGGCCTCAAAATTTTGATCCTCCTCCCTCAGCCTCCTGAGCAGCTAGGAGAGTGATGGCAAAACTTTTAGAGCTTTCAATGATAACACACAGCCGGCTTGGGCACGTGTAACATAGGTTCCGCCACCACTGACAAGATAACAGGCATCGGCCACCGTGTCCAGCCCAAACTTTTAAGACTTTTTTATTTTGGTACTGGGGATCAAACTTGAGTCCTTGCGCTACTTTTAAGACTTTTTAAAATGAAGAGGCGGGTCTGTGGATGTAGTTCAGTTCAGTGGTGGGGCATTCGTCTGGCAGGAGCAAGGACCTGGGTTCAACTCTCAGCACTGAAAAAGAATAAAACAAAACAAACCAGGGCATCCTGGGAGGATGCAATCAGACCAGCACAGACAGACCTGGCTCCTTCCTGTCCCCTCCTTTTTCTCCTCTCCTTTTTTTTTTTTTTTCCACATCGGTATTGAACACAGGGCCTTTGTAATGAGCTGCATCCCACAGCCTTTTCTTGCTTTATTTTATTTTTCTTTTAAGACAAGTTCTAGCTCAGTTGTTCAAGCTGGATTCAAACAGGTGATCCTCTTGACTCAGCCTCCCAGAATGCTGGGATTACAGGTGTGTCCCACTGTGCTCACCGTCAAGGCTCAGTGCTCTGTCCCAGGGCCAAGCTCTTGTGCTCCTCTGGGCCATCTTCTGGCTGGGACCTTGACCAGGTTGCCCGTCTGCCCTCCCTGGCATGGCCGGGCTGCTCCAACAGCACAGGGCTCCTTCACAGCCTGAACCCCTGAGCCCGAGGCTGCTTCTCCTGCGCACCGGCTTCTGAGCCTCCCAGCTCCTCCCCAGGGCCACCCTCGTGGCAGAGCTGCCTGGGGAGCGTGCTGGGCACACGGGTGCTGCGGGACGTGGCTGGTGATGCTGGCCACATGTGACAGGGAAATGAGAGAAACTTCACTGTCCCCGAGGGGCATCCTGGCTCAGAACCCCATCCCCACAGGCAGCTCACGCCCTGCAAACCTCCCCAACCCAGGATGCTCATCCTAATGGTCAGGCTCATGTGTAGTCCTGCAGCCTGTAATTACCCAGGGCAAGATGAAGTGCGAAGCCCTCTCCTCCCTCCCTTCTCCAGCCTGCCAGGAGGGGAATCAAAGCAGGTGTGTGTGTGTGTGTGCCAGGGTCCTCGGACCTCTCCCGGAAGAGGCCAGCTGTGCACACAGCCTCCGAGCCCCTAATGTCACCTGCTCACCCCTGGCCTTTCCCCACTTTGTTCACCTCCTAATTCTGCCTGCCCCTTCAAAGCTACCTCAGGTGCCACCTCCTTCGCTTGTTCCCGTTCTGCAGTCTCCCCTTTGACCACCTCGTCTTGGACTTGGCATGGCCACTCTGCTGGACCATAAACTTCTCCAAGCCCAGACAGGATCCTGCCCTCCCTGAGCCCCCAGGTGCGGGAAGGCCTCCCCCACAGCCGTGGGGAGTGAATAATGCCCCCAACTGGAAGAAGCCCTTAGTTCAGACTTATGCAGAGAAACTCATTGTGCTGAGACAGAAAGCACCTAAGGAAAGTGGGGATATCCAGGAGGGCCCCAGGAAGAGGGTGCAGCATCCCGCTTTGCGATCCCACACTCAGCCGTATCTTCCCGTTGCAGAACTCTCCTGGGAAACCCTCTCGGTGCTGGGGGTGGGGTCTGCAGTCCTGCAGGAGGAAGGGGCTCAGCCTGGCTCCACCCACCCATAGGGAGCCCCCTTTACATAGGGTGCAGGTTGGCTCCACCTACACTGCATGTCACCAACCAGGAAACAGAAAACCAGCTCGCTTCCCCAGATGCTTCTGTTCACACTTCAGAACAGGTGCTGCACCCGCCCTGCCCGCTCCTTTGGGCCCAGAGGCTGACTGCAGGGAGGGCATCGCGGGCTTCCTTGGCCCCTGTCATCTGCCTAGATTCAGCCGCAGGGGAGTCCCAGAAGGCAAGAGAGAAGTGAGGCCCGTGGACGTCACCAGGCTTCTCCCTGCCAGGTCACAGCATCCCCTCTCCAAGGTCACAGTTCCCAAAGGGGCCTCTTCCTCGGCTGCAGCTGCCCTTCAGATCTGGGGTGGTGGCAGTGTCCCTCTGTCGCTGGCCCTGGGTACTGCACATCTCTCCTCTAATTCATATATTTTCCATTTATTTCACTCGCCTCAAATGCCCCGTCTGAGGGTGCCATAAAAATGTAAGCTCGTGTCAACTGCCCATATCAAAAACATTCTTGTATGTTCCACTTGGAGTCGTTGGGAGGGGAGACTAATGAAAACGAGGGGAGCCGGCCCTCCAGCCTCCGCAGGGGCCACTGCTGTTGGCGTCCCCAGGGCACCAGAGGAGGAGGTGGCAAAGACGGGCTACATCCATGAATAACCCGATGCCTCCAAGCCCAACACCCGGACGCCTCTTCCTTCCACCCTGCCGCTTCAGCCTCCCGGCCAAAACCAGGAGGCTCCGCTTGCTTCGTCGGGGACAGCAGCCACGCCGACCCGCCGTCTCCAGGCCAGGGGCACGGAGCTCCCGGGCGCTTGCGCTCGGAAGCCTCGGCGCCGCCCTCGGGGCCCTGGGGCTGCAGGGACGCGGACGGCGGCGCGAAGGTCCGGGCAGCGAGTCCCGAGAGTCCCGGTTCGTCCCCGCGCGCGCGCTGCCGCAGCCGAGGGCCGCGCCCCGCCCCTGCGCTAGCAGCGGTGCCGCCCCACGTGGGGCCTCAGGGCTCGCGGCCCGGGTGAGTGATTGGTCGCCATGGAGCCAATCAGAGGGTTCGGTTCGTGGCGGCAGCGGCGATTGGCCAGAGCTCGCCGGCGGGGCGGGGGCGGGGTGCCCTTTTGTTCTCGGCGCTCTCGCCCTGCGCCCACCCGGGCCGGGGTCCACCTGTTCGCCCCTCCTGGACCGCAGGCCTGGTCACACACTCGAGCCAGGGCCAGCGGCTCGCAGGGGTGACCTTGGACGAACCCTTGCATTCTCTGTCCCCAGTTCCCTTGCCCTGGTTTCTCCCTGTCTCCCGGAAACTGGGGCGAGGAGGAGCTAGCGAACGGTCTGGGGGTCTTTCTAGCACCTAGTATTCAGCAAGAGCAGGGTTCTGGGTTTTCCCCTGAGAGGGGCACGTGGGAGATTACCCAGCAGGAGAGACCCCGATCCCAGGCTTCAGGGTGAGCTCGTTCACCGCCTGAGGCTTCTTCCCCTGATGAGACGGGTGGGAATGGGCCAGAGCCCTCCTGCCTGACCAGCTGTGCAAACGCTCCCTGAATCATCCCTCTTCAATCGCTCTTTCAGTCAGTGGCAGTGGCCTCCCTCTGGGTGGCAAGTGGTGGCCCCACGAGCCAGGGGCCCTCCCAAGGAGAGGGCTTTGGGCTGGACTGGGAGTCAGGGGTTAGGTCTGAGGCTCCTGACCTCAGAGCTCACCATCTTCCCTGCAAGCTTCCTGAGAGCCCTTCCCAGCTGGACTGAGGCCCTCCTGGCGCCTGCTGCAGAGAGCCCAGTGCTGGTGGGTATGGATACAGGCACCGGGTTCCCCATCAGGTTCCTGCAGGCCCTGGGAATCCTTGCTCCCTCTCCGAAACATGGACTGACCTGAGAAAGCCCCCAAGCCCAGGGTGGTGAAGAGGCAGCCTGATCAGCAGCCCAGGGCCTGGGATGGCAGCTTGGCCAAAATGAAGGTCATATCCAAGTCACCTTCCAGACCCGGGAGCCTAAAAGAAGCTCATCCCCAGAGCAAGCCAGGTTTGGAGCTCATCTGCAACCTGGAGGCCTCTCTGAGCCTCCACCCTGGTGCTCAGCAACCCACTCCAGCTCCTTGAAAACAGTAGGGGTCCAGGCCTCCCCCACACCCTGGCACTGTGGCCCCTGGAAAGACTCCCAGCCCCAGGGCCTCAGCAGATGTTTTGGGGACCCCAGGGATGAGTGCCGGGAGGCTGGCATCTGCAGTGTTTTTACTGTTGAACAAACTGAACCAATTATATAGGCCCCGTTGGGGTGTCTGGGACAGGGAGGAAGAGGAGGCAGAGCTGGGGGCAGCATAGCCTGGTCCCTGAGCCTGTTGCCTGTTCCATGAGGACTCAGACACACTCCTTTCCTCCGCTCTGGGGCAGGAGACCCTCTGTGCTGACAAGAAGGAAGGCTAGTGACTGGAGGTGGCTGGCATGGGCGAAAACGGAGGAGGAGGCTGATGTCTGCCACCCCGACACACACTCTGGTCAGTTCCGTCCAAGGGGCAAGCACCTCTGGGTTTCTCAGCCTCCTGCCCTTTAACCCCTTGGGGCACTAGAACTCCCAAAACACCAGAGCCTCCTTCCAAAGGCATCTTATGGCTGTCGCAAGGAGGCCTCCGGAAGCTGGGAGGATCTGTCCCATGAGAGGAGGCGACCTGGGGAGTCTAGAGGAGGCAGTGGAGGAACAGGAAGTAGATTACAGGGATGATAGCCAGGGCCCAGGTCACCCACCTGGAGGGGAAGTCTCGCCATCGGGCAGACAAGAATGATTTAGCTGCTGACTGCTCTGTGACCCAGCTGGCTGGGGATGGCCATTGTCTGGGAGCCCAAGCAGCTGCACTATGTCCCTCCTCCCCCAGGCGCCACAGACGGCAAGGCCACTTTCTCAAACATCTTCCAAAGATTGGGCCAGGGCGTCTCCCCACACTCAGGGAGAGCAGAGCTTGTGAGGAGCAGGGGGAGCTGCCCACACACTGCCACTGAGAGTTGGCCACCAGAGTGCCTTCGCTCAGTAACATGCCAGGGTGTGCTCAGCCTTACCCAGAACAGCCAGACCACGTCTGTAACCATTCCTGGGGGCACCCGTGGGCAAGTTCCCAAAGACAGAGTGACCAGCAGGAACCTTCGCCGTCAGTCCTCAGGAGCCCTACCCAGGAGGCAGAATGGCCACTGGCCTTGATTGAGGTCAGGGCTGGCTCGGGGTCTGGGAACAAGCTGGGGCTGGAGAGCACAGCAGTCTGCCACTGGGAATGGGCATGGAAGAGCAGCTGCAGGTGCCCTACTGGTGGCCTCAGCCCTTAGTGGGTGCTGACCTCTTTCCCAGCCCCCAGGGATCTCCTGCAGAAGTGCAAAGAGGCCTGGAGAGAGTGACAGTGACCACGAGGACCCACCAGCCCCGCCTTTGGATAGAGTGTTAAGGTGAACAGGGTGGGGACGGAACACTGGAGGGGTGCTGTGTGCCCGGGCTGCCCCTAGACACCTGCAGGATGCAATCAGTCCATCTTGCCCATGGCTCCGGCTGCCCACAGAGAAGCTGGTCACCAAAACGGTCCACAGGTAGGCACGGAGGACTAGGACAAATGAACGGTGCTTATTTAGTCCACTGGACCTGCTCCATTTTCACTTCTACAGCCTTCCGCCCTGTCCCTCGGCTTAAAATGCTAGTGTGAACCAGAAGATCAACCTCAGTGCCCACCAAGGGGGTCCTCCCCCGGGAGCGGTGTCGGGTAGGAGCGGTGCAGCGGCGCCCTCCAGCGGCCATGTCTGGGACGGCGGCCTCTCAGGGCCCTGAGCTGGGGCAGAGGATGACGAAGGGAGGTCGGATGGTCTTGCAGGCCGGCCTTGGGACGCCCTGTGCTCCGGGTTGCATCGCAAGCAACTCGGGAACGAAAAAGGGCGCTACTCTGGTCTCCACTATAGTTCCGAAATGGTGGGACGGGCCAGGGTTACCTGGGCAGTTTGGAAGGCGCGGGGGCAGTGTCGCGTTAGGAGCAGCAGACAGGAGTGGGTCTGGTTCTGTCCTCATCGCCGGCAGATGTGTGTCCCAACTTCCAAGGGAGGCCTCCAGCCTGCAGCCTGCCTGTGCAACGGGCACACACCTCCGAGGCCCTGCTGCCCTTTCTCTTGGAGGCAAGCAGCCCCTGGCCCACCCAGAAGTACTCAAGGCTTCCGGGAACTGGTTTTTCCCACACCGGACGAGCTTCCTGCACGATGGCTGGAGTTTGTAACAGCTGTGTTGAGTTGTAACACACACCATGAAATGCACTCATTTAAAGCGGACGATTCAGTGGTCTGGGGATATTGGCTTCTTTTTTTTTTTTTGTACCGGGGATCGAACTCGGGTCTTTACGCTTGTGTAGCAGGCAGCGAAACCACTGAGCTAAAGCCCCAGCCCTATATTTATTGCCTTCTTTTTAAAATTGTGGCGATGGGGCCCGGGGCTTTAGCTCAGTGGTTTTGCCACCTGCTGCACAAGCGCAAGGACCCGAGTTCGATCCCCGGTACAAATAAAGAAAGAAAGAAATAATAAAATTGTGGTGCAATACATGTATAGAAATTTGCCATTTTAACCACTTTGAAGTGCATAATCCAGGGGCATCGAGTGCATGTGTGGTGCCGTGTAGTCCTCACCCCCACCCATCCGCAGGACTCTGCCTCACCTCAGGGCCTCTGCTCTGGGGCAACGACTTCCCATTCC